>NC_142063.1:105509131-105809131 GCF_059756535.1 Pantherophis guttatus
CAAGCCTTTGTGGTCAGAAAGTAGAATAGAGTTGGCAAAAACTCAGCAAAAAAATATGACAGGTTGAGAGCTGTTATATACATCTTTCTAATTTTTCTGCATATAGTTGAAATTACCTGTTGGGCACTTGTGAACCAAAATGATTTCCTAATACAGCTAATACATTCTTCAATTTTCCTGGTTTACCACATTTACTGTAGCCATTGGAGAGCATCACATTGTCAAACACTATCCTAGGTTATTCTTTCTGATTAATACAGTCACATCTGTTTGCATCTGGCATATATTTTCCCTCAGCAAGAGGAAAATTAGGCACCTAGAAAGAAAATGCCTATTATGCTTAGGTACGAAAGATGGGAGTACTGATGAAATTAGGTTTCCTGTTCTTTCTGGTCCATGTTGGGATAATTAAGAAGTAATAATTTCTAATCTGTTAAATGGAAACAACTGATCTTTCTTTAAGTATATAAATATGGATAAATCACATAGAGACAAAAAAAGAGAAAGGTATATTGATAATGATGTGTGGAATATGAAATTGCTTTCAAAAAGTCTGACTTGGAGAAGATGGAAATGGGTGAGCCTTGAACTGTGGTGCTGCAAAGTGAACATTGATAGCATGGAAAGGGAGATCAACTGATGTGCCAGCACACTGAAGCAGGAAGAGGCCAGATAGCAGAGATCTAGTAAGCATTAATAGCCTTTAAAAAGGAGTCTGGTGTGAGATCCTAAAGCCATTGAGAGCACAATATCAAAAGAAGCAGCTTCTGGAGAACATAAGAGCAGCTTATATATATTTTTTCTCCCCAGAATCTCTCTTATCTTTCGTTAAAAGGTCATGGTAAAACAGCAGATGTTCTCCTGGCTTGGACAAGGAAGGCAGTGAGACTGCAAGAGAAATATGCAGAACATTCTCAGTGCCCTGGATAATACAAAAAAGGATATGATGAAGAATTAGTGCAGCAGGGGTGACCTAATGAAGCTGATATAAGGTGTGAGCTCCATTTGAGGTTGGGCTTGGGGAAGGAAGCTAACTCTGACTTATGCTAATCCTATTATGGTGGGGAGCAGGCGAAAGGATGCCAAATGTCATTGCCCCATGCGTGGTCTTAAGTGGTGAACTATTTTTGGCCTGATGCATCCCTGTCACCCTGATTTAGCTATCCATCTTTATACTGACCATAGCAAGTTGCAAGTTGGGGAAAATTCATACAGCATTCTTGAGCAGATTTTTTTCTTCTTCTGGATATATCATCTAGTCCAACTTTAAGAATTGATTCAAAAAACTTTTTTTTTAAATCCTAATATTTCCCCCTCTTAAAAAAAGAAACCCTTCATGTTAAAAGCAACATTAAAAGCAACATGAAAGCAAATGTACATTCTAAGCAAGAGAGTTAAATTCAGAGAGTTCCCTTTTTTTTTTTTTTTGGTCTTTAAATATATATGCCAAATATAAAGATAAAACCCAACCAAAATAGGGATTTAAAAGATTTGGTGCTTTTTTTAAAGCAATATTTTCTCTTTTCCTTTTCTTCCCATCACCTTTTGCTTTTATTTTCATCCGCTTAGGTTGTGGCTTATCCTGTACGTCCTTCCACTTCCTCATCACACCTCTACCTGTCTCCATCCTCCCTTTCATTTCACCCCTACATCCTTAGCATGGCAAGGCACTGACCTGATGCATAATCACCTCAAGCAAAACGATATATTTGTCTATATCAGTGTTGGTGAACCTTTTCGGCACGGAGTTCCGGAAACCAGAAGAGCAGCTCCCCAGCGTGCACACACAGGAGCGCCAGAAACCAGAAGAGCAGTTCCCTGGCGTGCACATGTGCACCAGGAAGCTGAGCTTCCGGTTTCCAGCATGCCCATGTGCGCGGATCACCTGGTTTTCTGGTTTCTGGCACGCATGCGTGCACAAAGACCAGCTGGCTAGCATGCATGTGCGCCGGAAACCGGAAGCTCAGCTTCTCGGTGCACGCATGCGCGCCAGGGAGCTGCTCTTCCAGTTTTCGGTGCTCGCGCAAAGACCAGCTGGCTGGACCCTGGAAGATCAACGGGCGATGGCTGGCATGCCTGAAGAGATGGCTCTGTGTGCCACTTCCGGCACATGTGCCATAGCTTTGCCATCATGGGTCTATATTCTCTTTTTCATGGTTTTCCTTCTTCTTTTTTTTTTTCCTTCCTGCCTTTCTTCTTAAAATCTACTGAAGGCAGAGGGTGGGGGAAAGAAGCAACAGCTTTCCTGAAAGAAGCATCACGTCTCCAACTCGTTCAGCTAGATCAGAGAGGTTTGTTGATTGATAGATGGACGATTGATTCACATGATTTGTATACCACCCTATTCTAAAGATTCCTAAAGAAAAGCTTTGTGTGTGTGGGTTTTTTTTTTTTTAAAAAAAGTGTGGGTTTTGCTGGTGACCAAACAGACAGCGTATGACTGCTTTGTGTGGGAACAAAAGAAGCAAATCTGGACTGTTGTCTCACACTCAGGGGATTGAGTGGCAAGTAGCAGGCTCTTTAGCAAAAAAAAAAGGAAGCTCTCTTGTGAAGCACCCTGCAAGATTTTCAAAGGCTGAGTTCATTGTTGGCCCTGCTTACAAAAAAACATACAGAAGCTTCTTTTAAGCAAAAGGGGCAGCTTCTCTCTTCTTTCCCCCTCCTCCCACACTCTCACCCAATCTTCTAATTAAGGCAGAGATGCTGGAGGCAATATGAGGTCAGAGACTTGGGTTTTCTCAAGAGATTTACAACAGGAAGTCCAACCTCCCCATGTAGGCTCTTCCTGATCTTCCAAGAAGGCACCGAATTCATTCTTATAAAATTAAAAGGGGGGGGAGGTGCCTCTCCTCTCTTCTTTCTGTTTTTGTCATTTGAGGAATTGAGGGTTTTTTTTAACCTGCCTTCTGTACATTGAATATATGATTCAAACATGTCACCTTCGTATCCTTAACAAAAAATGCTTGCCTCAAAAAACCGTCCCTTGATTCACCACGAAGCAATTAAAATATTTTTAATTATAGGAACAAGAATCTTAGATGCTAAATAACCTGAAATACAATCTTTGGTCCACCTTAGTATTTTACAACTACCCCACCCACAAACACCCATATAGTATAAGATTCCTTCTAAGACCAAAGTCTTCTAATTTAACTTCTACACATGTTTCATTAGTGTAGAGGACGGATATATTAACACTGCTAGTATGAAATAGTTCAGGCCTATGTTCTACACCTCATTTGAAATAAATACCATGCTGTTCATTGAAGTGGATGATTCCCACTCTTTAAAAATCATGCACCTGGGTAATGGATGGTGGAAACAGGTCTTTCCATATATACAACACTAAATATAGTGGGACGGTTTATAAGTGTGGACTACTTTACTGTCTCTTAAACCAAGAGAGGACAATCTGCAGTTTCTGGTCATTTTATTTCTTGTCCTGAATTTCATCTCTCTCTCTGTCTCTCTCGCTCTCTGTCTCTCTGTCTCTCTCTCTGACTCTGTCTCTCGCTCTCTATCTCTCTCTCTGTCTCTCGCTGTCTGTCTGTCTCTCTCTCTCTCGTTCTCTGTCTCTGTCTCTCTCTGTCTCTGTCTCTCACTCTCTCTCTGTCTGTCTCTCGCTGTCTGTCTCTCTCTGTCTCTCTCACTCTGTGTCTCTGTCTCTTTCTCTCTCTCTCTCTCTCTCTCTCTCTCTCTCTCACACACACACAGAGAGAGAGAGAGAGAGAGAGAGAGAGAAACTCACATCCTCTTTCTCTTTCTTCAGAATAAAAATAGCAACACAGTAAGAAAAGGTAATTTTTTAAAAAGCAAATAAGCATGATCAATGTTGGCATATCCCCCATAAGAAATTCCCTTGAGGCAATGGAGTCCTTCATAGAAAGGAAAAGAAAATTTCCTCTTTTATGCCTCCAGCGTGGAATGCTTTAGAATCGTATGAACATGTTGGTGTACTTGATCCCCATTGCTGATCAAACAGATTAAGATTATTCCTTAGAACTGTTAACATAGGAACGAACAACAAACATTGCCTTCCGGTGCGTAAAAGAAATTACTATGGCACTAACAAATTTGAAGAAAGTTGTGGAAGCTGGAGATAAACTGAGCTTAAAATTTAGCTGAATGGGGTTGCAACAGTTCCACTCTCATGCATCTTTTTGAAAAGCTGCATCTTAGCACAGAGGTTTGCTACAGCTTTCCGTCATCTCCATAGAGGATCTGGATTGGCTTGAAGTCTTCTTGGGTGTATTTTAGTACAACTATTTTATTTTATTTTTATTTTTCTTTAGTAAAAAAATTTATATGGCTGCTCAACTCCTGGCGACATCTGGTGGCTTGTTGGTGTATATTTTATCTTCCAGCCTTGCCTGGCATCCGTGGGGATCTTGCATCTTTAGAGAACAAAGACAAGTATTAAATCACGATCTGCAGTGAAGCAAAGGATTTAATAGCACTGGAGCTAATATTTTGGCTTGAATTATTGTGAGCAAACTAAATCAGAGTCAATTCTTGCTATTTCTGGCAATTGAAGTGCCTTTGTTTTTTTAAAAAAAAATGCTGTCCAGGTATACTTGATGGGCAGAATATAGAAGGAAATGCAGTGACCTTTCAGTTAAAGAAAATCAGTGTAAAATGCATGCGTATTAAAAAGGAATCTAACTTGCTTAGGTTTTCTTTATTTGATATGGCACGAAACGGAAGGGTGGGAGGAATATTGTTCTTTAAATGTGGTAGACCATGAATTGCAGGCTTCCCTCGGTGTTTGATCAAGTGCCGGCATAGAGATCAGACCTGTGAGTGGTGGAGGTTTTGTATGGTTTGGTTTTCAGTTAATTCAAAACTGATGTGCAATTGATTCATGTCAAAATGCAGATTGCAAATAAGTGCTATACTGATGTTAAGTTAGCTCACGGCTTTATGTGTACAGGTGGTCCTCGACTTACGACCACAACAATAGAGCCCCAAATTTCTGTTGCTAAGTGAAACATTTGTTAAGCGAGTTTTGCTCCATTTTACGACCTTTCTTGCCGCATCACTTAAGTCAATCTCACTGCAGCTGTTAAGTTAGTAACCCGGTTGTTAAGTGAATCTGGCTTCCCCATTGACTTTGCTTGTCAGGAGGTCGCAAAAGGGGGGATAACATGACCTTGGGACACAGCAATGGTCATAAAACAGGAACCAGTTGCCAAGCGTCCGAATTTTAACCACATGACTAAGGGGTGCTGCAACGGTTGTAAATGTGAAAAACGGTCATAAGTCATTTTTTTCAGGGATGTTGTAACTTTGAACGGTCGCTAAATGAATTGTTGTAAGTCAAAGACTACCTGTATATAAAACAACCCTAAACCATTTGGTAACTAATTAATGGAATTTTCCTGACAAGAAAAGAGTTGATATAAATCAATGATTTTTTTTTAAAAAAAAATCCAATAAATTTTAATTTGATTTCTGAAACAAACCTTAGTGTTTCATTTCTTTTCTTTTTTTAAAAAAAGACATCTTTTTGTGGATGATTTAAAACTGTATCGTAATCAAATATATCCAGCACATTCCCGTAGACTGATTTTCCATGTAGAAAACATGCTTGGGAGGAAATAGTTAAAAGACTTGTGCTTAGAAAAAGAATTTTTGTAAGTGCAGCATTTTTCTTTGAAATATTAAAGCAGCCACTTCCTTTGCAAAGTTCACATGGCTGCTTTGAAAGCTTGTCTCTGGGTGTATCTTTTCAAGTTGCCAGGTAAACCTTACAAGAAAGGTGGCTACCTTAATCCTTCCTAGATATGTGCTTTATTACAGTAACATGCTTTGCAAAACTTTTTTCCTTATTTTTTTTTTATTTGATTTATATGCCGCCTTTCTCCGGAGACTCAGGGCAGTTTACAATGCGTTAAGCAATAGCCTTCATACTTTTGTATATTTTATACAAAGTCAGCTTATTGCCCCCACAAACCGGGTCCTCATTTTACCTACCTTAGAAAGGATGGAAGGCTGAGTCAACCTTGAGCCTGGTGAGATTTGAACTTACAGTAATTGCAGACAGCTGGTGTTAATCACAATTCTATCAGTCTGCTGAGCCACCAGGCCCTTATATTAATTTGAGTCCTAATCTCATGTTATCTTAATGATTTTGGGTTTCGTTTGAACCCAACAGGCAAATAGTTATTACAGACATGAGGATAGAGAATGTACCAGCAATGTATCACCAGGTTCAACTGAGAAATATTGAATGGTCTTATACTCCTGTTTTATGTTGTTCAGTTACCTAAATTTTGTACTGTGTTCGTTTTCTAGTAGTATTTTCACTACTAGCCAAACAGCATAATCTTATATTTACTATTTGGGAGGTAGATATTAATTGTCCTAACAAGGATCAGCTTGGGCAATCATCTTGCTCAAAGGCCTTGAATATATATAGAATAAACCAGTCCCCATCCCAAAAACACCTTTGTGCTAAACAGAACCTATTGTGCATATCCAAAGGTTTCAGAAGAGGTATTTGATCTAATAAATTGCAAGTTCAAACGTGATGATTTTTACTTCATAAAGAAGAATTGGCATTTGGTCCTTCTTTGTTTGTTTGTTTGATTGATTGATTTTTACTTTATATGTAACTCAAGGTGGAGAACATGCCAAATGCTCCGGCCTCCTGTTTTTCCCACAACAACCCTGTGAGGTGGGTTGGGCTGAAAGACAGTGACTTGCCCAGCCGGGTTTCATTTGCTCCTTTGTTCTTTTTCACTAAGGACCTGTTCACATTAACTCACAGTTTTTGTTGCTCTCATATTTATGAAACATGTCTAATGAAGGGTTGTTAACAAAAATCTGAAATCACTGTTTAATCCCGATTCCAATTTTTTTCTGACCCCAGCCCAGTTCGCTTTTTTGAAAAATGTTACATTGACCTGGAAACAGGTTCAATGAGAGAGAGAGGTAGAAGTGAATGTTCTGCTCTTTGTTAACAGCTTTATGAAGTTTCTGTGAAGCTTTGTAAAGTTCTGTGATGCACAGTTTGTTACATGAAACCAACACTGTTTTTTTTTTCAAGAAATGCACAAATTGAGAATGAAAAAAATTATTGTAAACCAATAGCCCCAAAGGTGCTTTTTCAACAGGCAGCTGGACTTTATTTTTCCTTGAAGACATTTCGCTTCTTATCCAAGAAGCTTCCTCAGCCTTTCTCCCCTCCCTCCTTATTTGATTCCTGACTTCAGTTGGGATACATAGCTGGTTCACCTGCTAATTTTCTTTGGTTTTAACCTAATTTCAAGATCCTGTGAGAAGAGATCACTTTAGATTTCTGATTGGTTCAGATTTCTTTTTATCCTTGATGCTTATCTGGTGTATCAGAAACAGAAAGAAAACATATCAGAGAGAAGATCCTCCTATTTTTAACTGAGACCTACCTAAAGCTTTTTTCATCCTCAGCAGCCATGCAATTCCCCAATACACTTTCTCTGAGGGAATGTGGTTTATTTCCCACATTGAATGTTCCAGAATTGATTGATCTGTGTAAAACATTAGATGTTTAAACATTAAAATACCCAATATAGAAAACATAAGGAGGAATAAAACCAGGGTTGGATGAGGGTTCAGAAGACAAAATATATATTTAGAAAAATCTATCTTACAATGGACCAAAGTAGAAAATTTAAGTATAGGAGAATTATGGTCCTAATTGCAGTCATAAGTCGAGGACTACCTGTACAACTCCAAAGCATGTAGCAGGTAATGTTGCTTATAGTATGTACACTGAGAGCTTATCCACCGGAGACAAATTCCTTGTGTTTCCAATCATACTTGACCAATAAAGAATATTCTATTCTAGTGATGGCGAACCTTTTAGACACAGAGTTCCCATACTGCGCAAGCACGCATGTCCATGTGTATTGGAAAGATACACATGTATGCGTCCATATGAATGTGTGCATACACACACGCGTGCACGGACATGCATGGACATGTGCATGCATGGGCATGTGTGGACATGGGCCTGCGCATATGCAGACATGCGTGCGAACATGCGTTCATGCAGGGGAGAGACCCGAAGACCAGCTGGCCAACGGGAGGCGGGACATCCCAACACCGGCAGCGCGGCAAGAGGTAAGATCTTTTTCTTTCATGAACTTCTGTTTCATCATTTGCAGGGAAACAGAAGCTCACAAAAGAAACGCCACAGAGATCTGACTTGGGGCAACATCGCACGTGCCAGCAGAAGGGGCTCTACATGCCACCTCTTTGCACACGTGCCATAGGTTCACCATCACTATTCTATTCTATTCTATTCTATTCTATTCTATTCTATTCTATTCTATTCTATTCTATTCTATTCTATTCTATTCTATTCTATTCTATTCTATTCTATTCTTTCCATGCCATGCCATGCCATTTCCATATTCTCTTTTCATAACATAAGCTGATTTATATGCCTGTGATGAATTTTGTTTTTCCAGTTAAATTGCCTTGACTCCGAAATCTGATATTGCAAATCCTCCATTTTTGGTTTTTCTCTTTTTAAAATAGATTCAATATTTTGTATCACGAACATTGGCTTAGCAATTGTCATATGTGTGAAAATGTAAAAGCCCACATTCTTTGCCTTGGTAGTTAATGTGCCTTGCAGATACCATGCTCTCCTGTTTTCAGGCTTATTTTGGTAAATGCAAGGAAAGAAAGTTTGCTCCACAGTTAATTAAACTTAATGGCCCGAGGTTACAAGCAGTAAATGAGAGGTTCTCAAAAAGATTGTTATAAAAGTCTGTGACTGCAAAAGCACCAAGTGGGTGGTACATTGAGTCTCTGTGTAGTGTTGTCTACATCTAACACAGTAACACACACAACAGCTAACACACGCATTCCCTATTATTTTCTCTTACCTACTTTGAGAGAGACATTCCTTGTAGGTTTTCCAGTGTTAAATAAGCCCAATATCTTATGCTCATCATGGTCATTTGTACCCTTTATTCACCTAAGAAACTTACAGCTCTTGTAGGAAAGTATGTCTCCCACAAGGAGGAGCATTTACAAGGTTTTTGGTTCAAAATTGTCTCATGTAGGCAAGGCTTCCTCTCTTTTTTCTATTCTTTGTGTTAATGGAAGCAAGGAATGCTGAATATACTGTATTGTAATTGGCTTAGATTTTTTTTTGCTCGTGTAGTGCTAATGTAAAGATGGTAAGAAGCACTTTAGAGTGCTACTTTAATCGTATTGTGGTTCAGCTAATAGGCAGATTGCTAGTGTTTTTGTTGGCTGGACTAGATTGTACTTTATGCATGTGCAAATTACAAGTAAACATAGTGCCACAAGCCTTCCTATTATGGTTTTAAGAGATAATGTACAAAATTATTGTTTATGGTTGCTGTGATCAGTTCAAGCAATTTTCTTGCTCCAGTGGAGGCCAAAAGAAATGCTATTGATAGTACAGTAAATAGCCTTTTTTGTGTAACCATACACATTGTCAAAGCAAAACCAAGAGTTAGAAAGCTATTAAGGGTTGTGTCTTCTGAAAGGATACCAGACAGCGAAAGGCTGCCTTACTATCCCTAGGATTCTTTAAGGTACTTAAAGAGGGAAGTTGCTCCTGGGTGTGTCCAATTATATTAGTCCACTGATGAAATGGCATCCACCAATAAAACAAATACTTCCTACCTCTCCTGCCCCAAATCTGTACTAGTAGGTTGGAGAAGTCTTCAGAGCATATCTGAGCAGAACAAAAGGAAATACTTCCCCCCAAAAAATGTAAATACTCTGTGAGTTCTTCAACTTCTAAAGTTGATAAATCGAAAAAAGTTTTGAACCAACAAAAAAAAAAAAGTCCAGTTGCCATGTTTCTAAGGTTGATGTTTCCCATCTTTGCTAATATCTAGGTTAGGGGTCAGCAACCTGTAGCTCTGGAGCCGCATGTGGCTCTTTCATCTCTCTGCTGCGGCTCCCTGTCGCTGATTGGCTCCACAATTGAATAGTGCTTTTGGTTAGGACAGGTAGAGGAAAAAGGATGCCGTGCTAGAAAGAGGTTCTATGGAGGGCGAACCGGACTTCCAGTCAGTAGAGGAAAAAGGACGCCATGCTAGGAGGAGTCTCTATGGTGGGGGAACTGGACTTCCAGTCGGCTCTAGAATTGAATGGAGGGCTTCCAGTTAGGACCTTTGTGGCTCTTTGAGTGTTTAAGGTTGCCGACCCCTGATCTAGGTGCTCTCTAGTAGGTAGAACCTAGGTAGGCAATCAAAATCTCTCTTCATACTAGATCTCATATCTACTTACATCCATTCTGTTTATTTTCATCTTGGCATAGTGCAAGTACATGTCAGTGGTTGACTGGGAATCTTACCTAAAATGTCAAAGATTTGCAGCAGCTTTGATTTGGGATTCTGGACCGGATTAGCAATTTGTTTTTGCCAGGTTGCAGGCAAATTTCCTGCCAGTGTGAGGAACTACAAGAAACCTGAGAGCTGCTTCTGCCAACACTGTTCCACTTAGGGAATCATTCCCTCTCTCAATTCCATTCATGCCAAGAGAATGCCATTCCCAAACCAGAGATCCTGCCAAAGAGTCATAATTGTAAAAGGACCTGCTTATTATATTTTCCTCTCTTGATTTCAAAGTAGAAAGGCAGCTAGCATTGATTATAAGCAAAAGCCACCCCACCTTCAGAGAGGCTAAGTGTTTTGCTTGTATTTTTTTCATGGATTTTCAATGAAATTACATTGGCTTTTTAAATAAATAAGTTTTTTTTAAAAAAGTGGCAACTGGGAATCTTAAAGACTAATTGCAGAATTCCTCTCCTTTATTTTTCTGTGCTCTTTTCAGTGCCCCTATTTAATATTTTATCATAACTGTGAATGGTTACTAAATGAGGCAGTCACTAAGTGAGAACTATCTGTATGATCCAAGCAGCGGCAGAGTTCTCATGATGATAATAAACATGCTAGACAAATAAATGAATTTATTCTATAGATTCCAGGATTTGCAGGGCTAACCCTAAGGGAAAGTTCTGATTGAGTGAATAGGAATGCCATCACTACATATTGTTGCCCGTTGTAATGTTCCGTGAGAAAACTCTTTGCTAATACTCTAATATGACAGGAAGGCGGTACTACAGTTAGGAAGTAATGAAATATGAACTGAATAGTAATGCGCGGATGATGTACTCTCTGTTCACAGCACTTTGTAGATTCTATAGATGGGATATTCATTAACACATGTGGAATAAAAATCATTCTAGGTTGTTTTTTTTCCTGATGGACATGCTAAAAATTGATCATTCTTGAGTTTTGAATATTTGTAGTGATTTTTTGGGAAAGGAGGTTGATTAGCAGAAAGAGGGAGGGTTCTACACAATGTGCTTTGCATCCTTCTTGCTGCTAAAACCCGTCTCCGTCTTGCATTGTTAGGTCAAATCTTTCTCTAAATCCACAGATCTGACATCAGTACAGGTAGTCCTCTACTTACAACAGTTTGTTTAGTGATCGTTTGAGGTTACAACGGCACTGAAAAAAGTAACTTAAAACCTATTTTCACCCTTACGACCTTTGCAGCATTCCCAAGGTCACATGATCATAATTTGGAGGCTGGGCAACTGTTTCATATTTATGATAGTTGCAGTGTCCCAAGGTTACAGGATCACCTTCTGTGACCTTCTGACAAACTCAATGGGAAAGCCAGATTCACTTAACAACCACGTTACTAACTTAACAACTGCAGTGATTCACTTAACAACTGTGGCAAGAGAGGCCATAAAATGGAGCAAAACTTACTTAACAGGTGTCTCACTTAGGAACATAAATTTTGGGCTCAATTGTGGTCATAAGTCGAGGACTCCCTGTGCTGCTTAGCCCTGGCCTTGAGGAACAGCTATCAATTAAAATAAATGCTGTTGTAGGTTGTGAGGTACTAACTGATAGAACAGTTGTATTGTACTACCGTAGGTGTAATATGGCTTCTTTTAGAAATGCATCTGGAAATGCTTCCGTTTTGACTGCTAGTCTGTCAATCTTACGTGTGGTACAAGTGAAAGGGCAGAAATACATAGGTTTGATGAAACGGAATGCAAAAGGCAGAGGGGCAATAAATAGAAGTAACCAGAGCTCTTGGACACCTGCACTAATCTCATTTCATTCATTCTGATTTAATATCCTGGTTGAGAGAGTGATGTCATGCCACAGCGGTATGGGAGAGGTAGTGTTGCATTAACTCTCTGCATCTCAAATTGACAAAGCGATCCTGAAAACTCATATTTCAGTATTTTTTTAGTCGAATGGAGTTGGTAGTGGACTTTTTGCTTGCTTTCAATCTGATACTGCCAAGGGGAAAATACTGTTAGATCCAAATTAGGAGTTAATGAAAGCAAGCCTCCCACAATGGAAGAGTTTTTGGAAATAGTTACATAGCTAAGGAGTGTATGAATTGTTTAAAAAAGGGAGAAAAAAAGAAACTGAAAAACATGATTCAGATACTATGTTTTGCACTAAAGTTGCTCAAGGATCTGTTCAGAAATAAATTCCTGCCATCTCTGTCTAAATACCTTGACCACCCACTCAACGTATAGACTTATGTTTCTAATTAACCTATACAAGGGGCTGCTTAATTGGCCAGTTACCAGAGAATGAATTAGAAAAGATCTTTTTTATGTACTTGAGTAGGAGCAAGAGAGAGAGAAAGAAAGAAGGGAGGAAGGTGCTGAAACACTGCCAAACTGACATAGGTCTCTGTCAACTATAAGAACCCAGCTTCTGAATTGGCAGTGAATCAGCCAGAGATGATAGATGATGGACAAAGGAACAAGAACTAAAATTATGGGATCAGTGCTTTGGAAAGATCCTAAGAGTGATTGGTTCAGTCAATGATCTTCAAATGGTTCTTCGGGGATAAATCTGATAGCTTATTAGGTGTTCCTTAATTAGAAGATATGTTATGCTTCCTTGATACATACTACAAAACTCTTTTAGAAGTGTGCAAAGATAGGAAAGTCTTGGATGTGGTTTAGATCCATAACGTTCTATTTTTTTAAGACCTGGGACACATCTGCAACCTACAAATGCCTTGCAGTACTCCTTTTCTTTATATTTTTTTAGATCGTGGATCTGGCACAGATTTCTGTATGTTGTGGGGCTTGATCCACCATTTGAAAACTTAATATTATATTCTTATTTCTCAGCAGATAGTAATTAATTCAGCATGTCTAATCATGTGATAACACACATGAGAAAATGTGTGACCATACAGAGGGTGCATAGTGATGTAAAGGCATGGGTGAACTGATATACAGGTAGTCCTCAACTTACAACACAGTTCATTTAGTGACTGTTTGAAATTACAATGGCACTGAAAAATGACCATTTTGACTTATGACCATTGCAGCATCCCTGTGGTCATGTGATTTACATTCAGATGCTTGACAACTGACTCGCATTTATGACAATTGTAGCATCCCAGGGTCATGAGATCATCTTTTGCAACCTTTTGACAAGCAAAGTCAATGGGGAAACCAGATGTATTGTATTTTCTGCAATACAGTAGACTTTTCTCGATGGGAAAATCAGCACAGGAATGGTTTCTAGAAGTAAACATTTTTAAAATCATTGCTCAAAGCAACTCTCTTGACTTGGACTCTCTTAAACCAGGATATAACAACACTGGCAACTGTTCAGCCTGCCGTTTCTCAGATGACAAATCTCACTCACATGTGACTGCTAAAGATTCTCAAGAGGACTATTTATAAAAGAGAAGTAAAATTATCCCTCAAAGCCCTGACCAAATTCCAGTCCAGGTAGTTTATTTCCTGCCTTCCTAGAATTACACGCATGCACACACACTTACGCCCCACCTACCCCCTGCAGATTCCATTTATTTTATTTAGTACTGTCTGTTTATCTGCTACTTCCCATCACTAAGATACTCGGTTGTTTTGTAATCAGTTAAAAATGTGCACGCTGGAACAAACCTATACTGCTTGAGTATGCACTGGGAATGGTGATCTGTAAAACACCAAAAGAGTAATGTCAAAAAATAACAGGGTTCTTGACTTGGGATTTTTATTAGATAGCATAGATTCTGTAAACTGTTGGAATCGATGGGTGATAAACAGGCAATCTTGAAAGTGGCTTTGAAAATAGAAAAAGAACGGTGAAGGGAAAGTCCAACCACTGTCATTACAGTAAGCACTGAAAGAATGAAATGATTAATGCATATGATAAATGAGCTGACTCATTAATCTCGGGTTTAAAATGTGGATTTTTATTGGAGCGTGCAGTATATGCAAACTGATGCTTTGTCTTGACAGAAACATTGTTGTAAGTACCTCTCGTCTCTTGCTTTAGATAATACAGTTATTTACCAAAGTCTTAAGTGATTTCCCTTGTTGGTTTATATAATTCTTTTCAAGTATTCATCCATAAAAATGGTATATTTCTCCAAGGATCCAGAATTCCTATTTGAACAATGTGCTATAAGTCTGAAGAATTCTAGAAAATACTTACTCGTTCTTTTGAGAGGCTTTGATTGATGACTCTTATTGGATTTAAATTTATTAAAGTTTCTAGAACTATGGAATTTAGGTCTGAGGTTCATTTTCCAGTTTGTTTTGTTGGTTTTTTTTTAATCAAACTGACTTAAAGAAAGAAGAAAGAATTGTATCCATTTGAGTTTTGATTTTAAAAATGTGCAAAAGCTGTGGTGGCACATAGGTTAGAATGCAGTATTGCAGGCTAACTCTGCCCGCTGCCAGGAGTTTGATCCTGACTGGCTGAGCCTTCCATCCTTCTAAAGTCAGTAAAATGAAGACCCAGATTGTTGGGGGCAATATGCTGACATTTATGAACCACTTAGAGAGTGTAAAGCACTATGAAGTGGTATATAAGTCCAAGTGCTATTGCTGTTTACAAAATAAATGTGCAAACTAGGATATAGTTATCTTTTAATATTCACAATTCTCACAAATTTGTGGGGTACATGTCGGAATTTAAAGAAAAGTCACAAAATAAGTATGGGAGTAATGAAAAATAATGTAGGGGAACTATTGTAAAAATGTGGATTTTTCTAATAACATTTGTATGTATATTTTTAACAGTTTCAAAAAGATGTAAAAGGGATCAAATGAACTAAGGAGGAATGAGAAACTGAAGTCAATAATTTAATTCATTCCTCTAACCATATTTTCTTTGCTCATCCTGTTTTTCTTTTTTCACAGTAATATTTATTTAATTATGTTTCTTAACTGAATTAACTGAATATTACTCTTAACTGAGTAATAATTTTATAATACTAAGATATGATGTATGTGTATGAAATTCTGTTTTATGAAACAGAGTTGTAAGAAAGTTTTACCAAATAGGAGATCAGGAAACTTTTAAGAGAGATGAAATTGATACTAATGGAATACCTAATACAGCAACACCCCACTTAGCAACTACCTTAGTTAACCATCATTTGCAAATACAATGGTAATAACTAGTAGTAAAATAAATTCATGTTCCAACCAATGTGTGCGCTTATGACCACATTTCTGCACCTGACAATAAGAAACATCGGGGTGAGAGAAACCCTGGTGTAGGTGCATAGATTTTATCTGAATGAGCTGGCAGCAACCAGCCATCTTTGCAGTGTCTCTTCTTCTCTGTCTCCGAGTTATGTGTTCACCTAGGGACCATTTCACTCAATGACAAAATCTCTGGAACAGATTGCAGTTGCTAAACAAGGAGACAGTGAGGCAAGTAAAAGGATGGTTAAAGAGTATAGGAACGCAACATATTGACAAAGCCTAACATCATAACAACTATAGCAATATCCCCAAGAGCCATGCTTGATTCTTAGCTAAAGAACAGGTATATTTCCTTTGTAAGATGTCTAAAAAATCTGGTACAAAATCAATCATTTGCTTTTATATGCATGTCTAATGTTTTCATGAAAATTAAGGGCTGTTTTTAGACTAAAAATTGAAATGTTATCTCACCAGATAGAAAGTTTAGTTCAATATTGAAGTTATTAGAATGAGTATAGAATGCTACAGATAAAATGCATTTAATGAAAAAGAAGCATTGCTCCTAATACATATTTCCTTCCCTTCCTTCTTTCAGGGGGCTTTGCCACCTTCTCGTCTTGTTTCCCAGGACTCTGTGAAGGAAAACCAACTGCCATCCTGCCAATGAGTATCTCTCAGCCATGCTTGCCAGTGGCCAATGTTGGCCCAACACGCATCTTGCCTCATCTCTATCTAGGTTCCCAGAAAGATGTCTTAAATAAGGTACTCTATGACATTGAGGGAGATGGGCTTGTCTTGTAGAATCTGTATCTTCTTCTGTAAAAGTGCTAAGGGCCATTCCCAAGAAGAGTCATTTGCTACCTGTGCGTAATCGTACACCATCCCGTTGAACAACCGAGTCTTTCTGGATCTCTGAAGTGTGCAGAGACAGAGACTTCATAGGCTTCCCTTGAAGCATTAAAGGCATTAGCAGTGGGAATGCCAGGATGGTGAGGCTGTCCCTAAGAAATGTTATGTGAGGGGAGCCAGTTTTGCATTGCCGGTGTACGGTGCCAGCCAGGCTAAAGAACAACATTGACTTCAGCTTTTCCATGTCCAGCCAGAGGATGAGGTATTAGCCTTGGCATTCAGCTGTGACTGATGGTAAGTTGAGGTGCCAGAGAGTGTAGGCAGTGCAGCCTACATTTGCAAGGGGAAAAAAAAATCCTTTGAGAGGGCCCCCAAATGCATAAAGATGAGCATTGGGAATGGAAGAGAAGGGAGGGAGAGCAGCACTGTCCTTTCAAAAGGTGCCAGAATGCTTTGGCTATGATAGGACTGCAGGAAAGAAAGAATAAGAAAGAAGTCATTATTACAATATCAGTGGGCATGTATCCCAGGCCAGAGGGAGCCAGTAGCGTATTGCTCACAGGGAGGTGGGAGGAAGCATCTAAATTAGAGGTGCAGAAAGGAAGAAAATAACATTTTATACAGGGAGTGGAAAGACACAAGAATGAAAAAATGCTAAGAATGTAAGCTTGGGAGTTTGGCTGGCTCCTAGAATCGGAGGTTAGAGTTTATTGCACAGGGACTGTGGAGAAAAATGGTAACTCATCAAGAGGAACATCGTGTTGCCCTTGAAACATAGGGAACCGTCTATGTTGTATTTAGGGTTTTTTTCCCCCTTCACTGTAGCAAAGCAATATTTGGAATACCCTAATGCCTTATGATTTAATGCGTGGAAATGTCTTGTAGCCTTTCCCCAAAGTCCATTCCTCTCTTAGAAGACACGCTGCAAGCCTATTTTCTTTTCCCATTGGAAAATACAAGAAGTACATGGATCTGATTCCATTGGGAGTTTATGCCATAAAAGCATTTCAAATGTCTGAAAATGTTGTTATTGAAGGTGCAGCTGTTCACTATGACAAGAAGCTGCTCAACTATTTTAAACTGGCAGCTAAAATACATAGAAACCCCCTATGGCTACAAAACCCCTGATGGCAGACAGTCTAGTAGGAGATTCAAGGGAGAAAGGAGGACAAAGTCTAGCAGTGGAAGATCTGTAACCTTCCCAACATTGTCGAAGTTCCTCCTCTTTGGCCATACTGACTGTGGCTGCTGAGAACTGTACTTCAAGATCTTCTGGATTTCCACTGCCTCTTAAAACTAGAGCATAATCAGAAGCTGTGGAAGAATAGGGGAGAGGATTCTGCAATGATTGACAAATGAAAGAACCTAGCTCTTTTTTTTTTCTCCTTCAGGACCTGATGACCCAGAATGGGATCAGCTATGTTCTCAACGCCAGCAATTCATGTCCCAAGCCAGATTTCATCTGTGACAGTCACTTCATGCGCATTCCAGTCAATGACAATTACTGTGAGAAACTGCTTCCTTGGCTGGATAAATCGATTGAGTTCATTGGTAAGACCGGTCTTATTGGTAAAGAGCTCTTGAAGGTCGTTGTTTTTTTTCATACCTTTTCAGTTTCTCTGCTGCCAATGCAAAAGGTTTTGGAATGATGTCCAAATTGCTCAGTTCCCCTTGTCCTGTTCCATTGATCCCATATTTTAAGATCTATGGCAGAGCTGGGGAACTATGGCCCCTTTATGACTTGTGGACTTCAACTCCCAGAATTCCTGCTGGCTCAGGAATTCTGGGA
Source organism: Pantherophis guttatus (assembly GCF_059756535.1). NCBI lineage: Eukaryota > Metazoa > Chordata > Lepidosauria > Squamata > Colubridae > Pantherophis > Pantherophis guttatus. Next base: position 105,527,245 of record NC_142063.1, read on the forward strand.
GTTGAAGTCCACAGCTCATAACAGGGCCATAGTTCCTCATTCGTGATCTATGGTGTGCAAAATACCAGCCTTCCCTTGGATGGTGGACCTTTACAAAATATTTCCTGGTGCTGATGCCCAGATAATAAAGCTAATGTAAATCTGGATATCACAGAGAAACAATTAGTACTACTTGAGATAATACTGCTCTTTCCTTTGATGAATATGGTTTTTAAACTTCAGAACAACCACGCTTATTCAGATAGTATTTGTTAATATGTACAAAGAAATTATTTATTTCTTAAGACACAGAATGTAGGCAGTGTTTCAGATAGTCTGTGAAAGCACTTTTGACCATCCTGGTACCTTCTGGAGTATTGAATCAACTCCCATAATGACCTTTAGGATTGATTGATTGATTGATTGATTGATTGATTGATTGATTGATTGATTGATTGATTGATTTATTTATTTATTTATTTATTATTTATACCGCCCCCTCTCCCGAAGGACTCGGGGCGGTGAACAGCCAAAATAAAAACACACAATACAAATATTAAAATACATTAAAATGAAATTAAATTATCTTTGGCTTCTCCAATTTAAAACCCCTTGCCCATAAAATTCCCCAATTAAAAGATTTTTAACCCAGCCCGGCTTGCTGAAATAAAAAAGTCTTCAGGGCCCGGCGGAAGGTCCGGAGGTCCGGGATCAGTCGTATCCCTGGGGGTAGCTCATTCCAGAGGGCGGGTGCTCTGGAGTGTTGACATCCAAAATATCTAAAGGATGGATGGATGGAAGATTTGCAAACAATGCTGATATTTGTTGATTTATTTAGTTGATGCTCTGCTTAAATAAATGAATTCTGTGCCCAGATTTTTAATCCGGGCTTTATTCGTTCCGTAATTTTTATCATGTCAAAGCAACACAATTTGTTGCAAATGATTGTCAAATAGACAGCCATAGTCCAGGCTCTAAGAATGAAATCACTCCCTCATAAGGGATGAAGGATGTATTTGCCTGTCTGGTGACTTTAAATTATTTTAAATTTGCATTATGCAAAGAAAGTATATTTCTCTGATTCCCATGTTATATATGGAACATACAATTGGTTTACAACATTTTTTCATCCCAGACTACTGGTCATGCTGGCTGGGCTAATTAGAGCTGTAGTCTGAGATCCTCAGATTCCCTCTCCTTGCTGCAAGCTAAACGCAAGAGTTGTGTAACCAGTATGACAAGCACAGTGAAACCTGAAACTTAATATAATGGAATTTGAAACAGTCCATAATTTATATAATGACGTTACTATACAAATGATGTCATTTGCATAAGGATGTCAATACACAAATGATGATGGCGTAGTGTTCAGGTTATTGGAGTGAAAATCCCACCCCCACCAATCAAAACAAGGTTAAAGCAAGTTTTGACTTAAAGCATTTGTGCAGAGATAAATATCTTGTTCATATAATTTATTGCTTCTTCTTTCTGGTCTCCAAGGGAGAGCAATGTTAGTCTGTAGCAACAAAAACAACCAAGAAGTTTATGACACATTTTAAGATTTCAGATTTGATAAGATAAGCTTTCTTGGGGTTGCCTTTACTTCACCAAATCTGAAATGAGTCTTGGTAGCCTTTAAGGTTTCTGTGTTTGAAGTGATCCCTTGTCTTCTTGTCCTGCAGATAAGGCCAAGGTTTCTAGCTGCCAGGTGATTGTGCACTGCTTGGCAGGGATTTCCCGATCGGCCACCATTGCCATTGCATACATCATGAAGACCATGGGCATGTCTTCAGATGATGCCTACAGGTAGGTAGATTTCTAGAAGATAACGGTTCTTTTTCCTTTTCAAGGAGATAGCTGGTTGACTGGTTCTTCCCTCCCACTCAATCCTCAAAAGTTCCTTAGGACAGGTTTTATTTTTATTTTATTTTTTTGACAGCTATTTTTGGAATCAAGCTTTGTTTTTTCTACATGTCCCTCCCCCCCCACAGAAAGAAAAGTGCGGTGACATAAAAAGGAAACAATACCATAAATATTATGCCAGTGAGGGAATGGTCTTTTGTGAAGTTCTAATTCTTAATTCTTTCTTAGTGTAAGCTTAGAAGTTGATTTATGTAACTGTCAGGCTTGTGGTAGCCACTTCAATTTCACCTGCTGATTGGCTCCCATTCTTTGACCATTTGGGATCATTCACATGTAAATTTAGTCAGTTTGTGATTCACAGTAATTTTTTTATTTAAAAAAACTGCTGATAGGGCACACTGCACAAAAAAATTAAGTGCTGAACTAATACTCTATATACAGAAAGGGCTTAAATATGGATATGGAATCACCATATAGATTACCATATAGATCCTTGAAATTTGTGGAACTTGGTAACAATTGAACTTCTATTGGATAAGGAGAGATCCTTAAATATATCTCTACTTTTTAAAGCCATGGGCGTGTGGGAAAGACAAATATAATTTGTGTTTCTAGTGTTGCTTTGAGTTAAGAATCTTTTACAACCATGGCTTGCTGATTAGATGTTGAAAATCCTGGTAATGCTTTCAAGGTGTATAAAATATATCTTTATTGAAAGTAAGAAAATGCCATGTAATAATCATGGCTCTTTGCTTGCCCCGACAGGTTTGTCAAAGACAGACGTCCCTCCATTTCACCCAATTTCAACTTCTTAGGTCAACTCCTAGAGTATGAGAGAAGTTTGAAGCTACTCAAGGCTTTGAAGGCCCAAGGAGAGAAAGGGGAAGGGGAACCCCAGCAAGAATACTTTGAGACTTGTGAAGGTAATAGACCCCAGACTCTGTCTCTCTCGGAAAAGACTGAGGAGGTATTAAAAAGCACAATCTTGGAAACACAATCCATTGACTCTGAGCGATCACTAGGAATTTCAAAAGTTGTCTCACCCATGGCATTGCAGCAAGGACTCAATGGGCTGCATTTATCTTCTGATCGCATCCAAGACACCAACCGACTCAAGCGTTCTTTTTCTCTGGACATCAAGTCAGCCTACTGTCCTACCCAAAGGCAGGAGATCCCGGTGCCTACCGAAGTAGGGGAAACTCCCAAGCTTTGTAAGTTGGACAGCCCTTCAGGTCCCAATGGTACGTGTCAGTTCTCTCCTCTTCCAGATGGTTCTGACTGGCCCAGTGGACCTGACTTCATTCTAGAGGCCAAAGTACGACAACGACGGAAGCACAGGCACCAAGCAGGCTCCCCTGCCCATGGGCTGAGCCTTAATTTCAGTGGGATGTGTGCCATGCACAAAAGCACCAGCATGGAGGACAATCTCAAGCAGACCCTTCGGCTGAGCCTTCCCAATGTAGGGCAGCAGCTGGCACAGCCAGCCACCACCCCCTCCAATGCTGGTACTTGGGGGATGCACGTGGAATCCCCAAGCACGCCTTCCTCGGAGAACCCCTGGTACTTCAGCACAGACTTGGCAGCGGGCAGCAAAGGCAGCGGGAGTGGGACTCTCTTTGCCAGCGCCACCACCTACTCCTCATTCAGCTGCAGCACAATCCAGGCAAGCTGTGAGATCAGACTGAGGGACAAGCAACGAGGGGAGCAGCGAGAGGTGCGGCATAGCTGGCACGAGGACACCATGCCCGAGAAGCAGTTCAAAAGAAGGAGCTGCCAGATGGAATTTGAAGAAACCTTATCGGAGAGCAGATCTCGGGAAGACCTGGGCAAAATTAGCAAACAGTCTAGCTTTTCAGGCAGCATGGAGATCATAGAGGTGTCCTGATTTTCACTGTGTGAGATTTGAGAGCAAGTGTGGGTGCATCTGGGGGTGTGGGAGGGGAAGGGAGGTAGGGACGAGGAGGAAGATGGGTGACATATTTAACGGAGGAGAAGGTGGGTGTGGGCGTAGGAGCATTTTTTTTTTCATGTGCCCGTGTGCATTTCCAAAGGGCATATCCGCTAAAACGAAGGCAAAGCTAAAGGAATCTGAAGTCAAGAAACATAACGGTGCATGCTTAGTGCCTCCTTTGGTTCCTACCTCCACCACCACGACAAACCACAATCACATTCCCTTTCTTGGGTAGGTGGAGAGTATATTAACTCTTTAAATATTGGGTTCTTTCCTTTTGCATGCAAAGGGTGCTTTCTCTTCCCCTTCAGAGGGAACGGGGAGAGCTGATGCATGTGTCCTACGATGGGGTTGAAAGAGAAACTAGGGCGAAATTGAAGCTTGGGAGGGGTGAAAGTTTTCTTGGAGGAAAATGGTTGCTCTTTGATCTGCAGATTTGCAACAGGAAGAGTTAAAGGGAAGCAGGTTCTTTTCTTTGAAGAGTGTATTACTAATGATAATGAGTACATTCCTATCTAACTTATAGGAAGTAATCGAGATTTTGCCTGTCCATTTCCATTACAGCTGGGGCATTTCCTTTCTATTCCATCAGGGTTGGACGATATATTGGTGGCTCTTTCCCAAATTCAGGTGCAGAAACCTGGAGAGGTTTCTTTTCCGAGGCTCCCCTCTTCCTATACTGAGCATGGGCCTTTGTGTTTCTCTGGCTAGTATTCTTTAAAGCTGCTGTTCAGCAGTCCTATACATATATAAATATATATTATATAATAATATAAAAGAGAGAAAAAAAACAAAGAAAAAAAGTTTAAAGGTTTTACTACAGTTTTTATTGAGACAAATAATTTTCGACTTTTCTTTCTAATTTATTTGAAGCTGTTCATTCTGGCAATGATTTTCAGACAATGTAGGGGCAGCACTCCAGCTCTGTTTTTATGTATATGGTATTTAAATCTGAAACACGAGTTTCAAAGCAATATCTTAGGCCTGTGGCTCCTTCAAAGGCTTGCATCAGTGGTGGAAGCACCCCCAAAAGAGATAAAAGAGGTGTGTGTGTGTGTGCGTGCGCGTGTGCACATGTGTGTGGGTGTGTATATGGGCATCTGCTTTTTATTTTTTAAAAAAAGTGAGAAAATCTTTAACTCAAACTGAGCCAGGAATTCTTCTTAATGCTTCTTTATTTTCCTTGTTCTATCACACCTTGCAATCAAAGCCATAAAACCTTCTCCTTCCTGGGTCTGAGCAGGGGATAATAATGAGAGCTGTGGCTGTAAGAGTAGGCTTAGCTATAAGAAAAAATAGGAAGGGGGAGCAGTCTGCATAGGAGCTATATATTCAATTAAATATGTGCCACCTGTAAAAGGAGCACATTAGATCTAAACCCAGGTTTGTTTGTTTTTTCCAGTGGGGAGGGCTTTCAGAAGGCCAGAGTATTTAATTTCCCATTGACTTAGGAGAACTGGTGGGCTCTTAAACCCAAGGGCAGGCTACTCTGAATGGCTCCTCTTGTTCAAACAATGTTAAACCCAGCATCTGTGGAAGGCAGATGGAGGTGGAAGAGAATTTTGGAGAACTAAGACCATGGAAATGTTGAATAAATTATGTTGTGGTACTAGAGTAAAAATCTCTTAAATATCCTCAGGCCTATTTTAGGGAAGCTGCCAGGAGGCAGTGTCTTTTTACTACTGCAAGAACCGACATTTTAGCTTCAGTTCACCATCCAAAATCTCTTGTCTCCTCTAAGTATTCATTCACCATCGATCAGGGATTTTTCAGTGAATGCAAATCAGTCAGTGAGCAAATAGTCCAAAGACAAAGTTCACTTAGCAGGTCATCAAAGTGAACAGCCTTTCAAGAAATGAAGTTCTAGAAAAGATAAAGAATATTTTAGATGTAAAGTGAAGCACCCATCCCAAATTCAGTTTTCTAAGCCTCTAGAATGTTATTAAGGACTTCAGTTTGATCAGAGATTTTGTCTTGAATTTAAGAAACTCGTGTCGATGACCAAGACAAGAAAACTAGTTTTGAAGGTTTTATCTAAATAAGTCACTGGGAAGTAATTTGGATGAACGTTTTTCTGCAGGTAACATTTTTCTTCTTAGGGGGAGGAAAGGTTTCTCTGGCCCCTTTTAAAAGATGTACCATCTTTTTCAGATTATAAAATGCTCCAGACTATAAGACGCACATAGCTTTTGGGGAGGAAAACAAGAAAAAAAAAAAAAACCCTGTCTCTGCCTCCCAGCAATTTGCCTCCTTACAGCAAAGAGCAGACAGCCTGGTCAGCTTCAGCACAGCCTGATTTAGCACAAGCAGCTGATTGGCGATTGGATCGGCCTCCCGGAATACCACCTATCAGCTGTTCCAGGCTGCGGGGATCACCACCACCTATTTCTATCTCTGTGCACCCCATTTTCGGCCTTTGCGTGCCCCATTTTCAGCCGCCGCCTATCCCCGCTGCCTGGAACGGGCCGAAAATGGGGTGTGCGGAGGCAGCAATAGTCAGTGGCGATGGGTGGCAGTTTGCTGCAAGGAGGCAAATTGCTGGGAGACAGAGGCCGGTGGGTGGGGCTTCAGCAACATTTGCTCTATAAGACATACAGACACTTCCACCCACTTTTGGGGGAGGGGAGTGCATCTTATACACCGAAAAATACGGTATATCTTAAATCAGAAGAGGCCATAGCTCAGGATTTTTTTCACACCACAAGTGGATAATTGGACCTTTTCCCAGCTGTTAAAATATGGTAATAAAATGACAAATGTAAAATAGATCACTTCTGACTGGTAGAAACACCCTGCTCAATCAACTTGATACTAGGGCTGGCCTTAGATGAGGAGAAAAAATGGGTTTCACATTACTGAACAGTAGGCAGATTCAAATGTGTTTCTGGTGGAGAAGATTGAGAAATACTACACACTGCTGGTTTTCTGGTGGAGTAGGGGAGATTATTTGTAAGCCACTGACTGTGTAGATGAGCTCAGCCAAGCAGAGGGTTTACCCCTCAGTGGGTCACTTCCTTGGGAACCTCTTGTGTGGAAGCTCTCCATGGAAGTGAGCTGCTTTAACCTGGTAAACGTTACAGTCCCAGTGTTGTATGAAATATTTGTCGAAGGCCTCTATTTCAGAAGGCCATGTTGTTTACATTGCCTTGAACAGGTACAAAACGGAACTTTAGGGCAAGCAAATGAACACGCATGTCAAGATAATAATTGGCCACAAGTGTACGATCCCAGTCGAAACACAAGAGTGGGAAGGATGTTGCACATTTTCATTATCGGCTACTCTGAACATATTTGTGGCGAGCAGCAAAGGATTCAGCTCAGTTCATGACACGGAGGCACCACAGGGGCTGCTCATCTATTTAAAATAAAGGCACAGTACTGTCTCCCTGAAAGCACATTTTCTTCTTTGTGTATCTGGTTTTGTATTTGCTCCTTTCGTATCACGTGCTGGTTTTTTTTTTGTTTGGTTTGTTTGTTTGTTTTTGTTTTGAGCCAATACCTCAGGGTTGTTTGTGTAGCTTTTAAAAGGAAAAAAAATCTTTTTAGTGCATTTCTTTTCCCATTTCTTTCTTGTTCAGCTGTATTTTTTTTTTAAATACACAAGACAAAAATAACAATCTCAGGTTCAGACTTTGCAAACCACAGAGGGAGCAGCAATAACATGTTCTTGCATCAGGTTGTCTGTTTCCTGACCATAGTAATTGCTGTCTACTTTGCCAAGACACAAAGTAGAGAGATCCTCATTGTATTTATTTTACCACTGTCTGTTCAGATTAGATGCTGCAAGCTCGGGAGTGACTTATGTGGACCTGAATGCTATTTTGCAAATAATATGCAGAGGGGCATTGGACAGTGAGACTGGAGAGATGCAATTAGGTTCTCACACTGGCAGTATAATTTTCTCTTTTTTGGAAAAAAACAACAACAACGGTTGAATTGTTACGGTGAAAGCAAGATGACATCTGCTGCTGCAGCTTTCTTGGAGTCTGGTTTTGTTCAGTATCCACAGATGCTAAAAGATCAAAATCCTCATTTCACCTGTGAGCTTGCATCAGAAGTGCAGATGAAAAGTTCCACCTTAGGAATTTTTGATCTTGTGAAAGTTTGATTAAAGTAGAATTAGCACTAGCCAGTTAGCTGGGATGGATGAGCTGGGATGAGGTGCTTCTGGATTCCTCTCATCGATACTTATGAGAAATATTCATAAGTATCACCAAGAGTTTTCAGATAGGCTGAGCCAAGGAACAATCGGGATAACGTAGAAATACCAAGATTCCTGTATTACTCTGAAATAACTTACCTTTCAAGATGCCAAGATCTTTTAAGCTTGCTTAAAATGAGGATGAGGAGAGCCCTTGCATATCTTACTTTTGAATAGAATGCCAGTGCCGACTTTCCTCAAATATAGCCAAAAGTCACATAAGGCTCAATATTTGTAGAAAAAAAATAAGGTGATTATAATATAATGCTCACCAAAACCAAATTGAGAACCATAAAGCAGTTTCTTTGGGGTGCAACTGACTCTAACAGTACCATCGTCTTGCTGCTAACTCTCCATCTCCAGAATGTGGAGAGAGAAAGAGAGAGGGAGGGAGGGAGGGAGAGACGTGTCACTTTAACTTCACACAGGTACAAAATTATCTAACATCTTCAGTCTTACATAGGGATTTTTCTGGCTTGCAGCATCTTTCTTTTTTCCCCTGTGACAAAAAGTTTTGTAAGCTTTGTTTTGAAGGCTTTGCTGTGATTCTTCACTCTTCTGCCTGTTTTATCATGTGTCCGTTGTGGTTTTATTTATTATTTCTGTCCTCTTTGTTTCTTGTATCCCATGTGCCGTTTTCATGTCTCCTCTACTGGATGCCAATCCCTTAAAAGGATGTCTTTCCTACTTTCCTCTGGATCCTAATGCTAATGATAATAAGCTATCAATGTTGTAATTGCAATGTATGGATTATAGATTTAAGTATTTATTATTATATTATTATGTAATTTTGCTTCTATGTATGTTGATCTTTGTTTCTCTGTTGTGAATATATATGGGCTTTTCCCTTCTCCACCTGCCCTCTGCTTTCTCTGATTCCAACTGTATGCAAAGGCTGGTCAACCCTGTGGCATGTGTGATTGCCAAATAGTGCACAGATGGAGGTGGAGAAGTCCTTCTCTCAGGGATATCATGTTCTCTTAAAAACTCTGCCAGACACTGAAGCTTTCCTAGATCCACTAAAGTTTTGTAGGAAGAAAGACAAAAGCTCTAATATGATTTAAGTTAAGTGACGAGTGCATCAGGAGGTATAGAACACCTGTTTTTCATCTGACAGTAGTTTTCCTCTTCTTGGCTACAAATCCCAGCACCCACAATTATTATAGCCATTGTGCTGTGATGGGGAATTATATTCCTACTTATCTGTATGGTATTAGATGGGGGAAAGTGGACACAGAGCTAATGCAGACTAATTTCAGTGCAACGATTTCCCCCCATCCTTGGGATTAAAATTTGATGAGTGCTAAAAACTCAACAAAATTGTTTGCACTCTGGAGAAAATCTAATTTCCCAACCTCTTTTCAAGTCACGATTCTGTATCAATAGCCATCATACAAATACGTTTGATGGAAGCCAAAAGCAATTAAAATGAGGCATTTAGTCTCCAAATCCTGTAATAAAACCCAGTTAAATTCAATTTTGTAGTATAGACTTTTCTGTCACCATAGTATTGCGATTACATTAGACTAGACAGGATAGAAGAGATACAGAGCCTGCTCCCTTATTGATAGTGAGGACTTTTTTCATGTTAACAGTATTCAGGTATCAACATGAAAGACCCAGGTATTTCATTCTAAAGTTGTATAGATTTCAGTGGAATATTTATCATTTAATGTATTTAGTATTATTGCTCCAACAAAATTCAAAGCTGCAACTCTTTTCTGTATAGTTGCATGTCATGGGCAAGTCTCTCTTGACTTCTTCAATATAGTGAAGCAATTATGGCTGGTTTGCACACAGAACAAGTGTCCCTCTCTAATTTGTTGTAGAACCTGGAGTGGCTGAAACCCCCAGGGGCGATTCCTCTATCTCTAGGAATCGTTCAGAGACTGATATCCGCCCCACACCATTTTTCCTTTATTGCTCAATGAATAGAAGTCAGTATTGCAAAACACACAGGACATTTCTAAGAGTCCTTTCTAACCATCTTATCTGCCACATGTTTTCCTAGCCGTTCTCAGTAGGAATCAGTAGAATAGCCATTCAACAGATTGTTTTGAGATTTCAGAGAGGAGGTGCAAATTTTCTGTTGCAATATGTTGTGTTTATTTATTGTTGCTCAGAATTCTTTTGGAAAGAGTAGAGAAACCGACTTAACCCAACGTTCTCAGAAGGCATACACAGAATCCCTCTTGTCTGTGGAGCCACATTTTTATTCTGCAAATTCTTCTGTCTTGTAAAACACATTAACGGGGGAATTGGTGACGAGATGCTGAGCCTCTGACGCAGGCACAGAACTGAAGACCTTCATCTGTGAAGATCCTCAAGCAAGTGATGAAGACCTGATTCTCGGGGCAATTCATAGGCAAGGATTGCTCTAGGAATGGAAATTTGGATATAGAGATCTGTGTGTTCTGGGAATGAATTCTGAGTACTATCTAGGATGGGTGAAGTATGCAGGGGGGGAAATGACACTGCATCTGGTCTGTGAGTTTGTCCCCTTCCTTCTCTCGTGATAACCAAACTTACAGCCCCTTCTGCCTGCTAAAGGAATGCTGACATTGGATGTTGCTTGGCAGGATTGAGTGGTACACTCGGCCCCTGCATTGACTTTATTTATTTATTACTGAAGGCTGTAAACAGCAGTGCTTTTACCCTCTCTTTCTTTTCCTTTCTTTTGTATTTGGGAACAATGTGTTGTAATAAATTCCTGATAGATGTTTTAACAGTCAGTGTCAATTTTGCTTTTTTATTAAGGAGTCAGCAAATTTCAGACATACCAGATCTACTCTGTGGTTGTTATACGTGTATATCACTCTTAGCCAGAGTGGCAGCTAACAATAAATGCATAAAAACCAAAATCCATATAAATAAACCATGCACATTGGAGGCTCCACTTACATATCATAAAGCAGTCTCTTCCTTTGCCAGCCAGAAGAAAAATGCCTTTATGAGTTTTCTAAAGTTTAGAGGGAGGGAGAGGAGACTGATCGAAGAGCCTCTGGGGGAGAGGCCCACAAAATGTGGCGAGTAATGGAAACAGACCACTTTTGACCCATTACAGTCTTGCGGGTATGGGATCTGGAGATTGTTGACCCTATGAGATCTACTTGGGCCACCACATTCTGTACCAGCTTCCAGATGTTCTTCAAGGGCACCTACATCTTGAACATGTTAACAGTAATCCAAGAATGAGGTGACCAGGGGTGTGAATAACCATGACCAATAGTCTCCCAGTCTGAGAATGAATGTAATATAATTGTAAAGGCCCTCCTAGCTACATCTGTTGCTTGAATTTAAAGTAGAGCCTGTGAGTCTTGAAGAATTCCAAATTGCAGACCATCTCTGAACCGGGTAGAATATCTCCATTCTAAAGTAAATATGGTTTTGTTTTTTTGTTTTTTTGGAATCGTTCATACCTCAAATCTGGAGCCATTCCATCTTGGAGGAATTCAGATGGAGTCTATTCTTCCTCATCTAAACCCTGACAGTTGCCAAGCACTGAGACAAACTCCTACCACGTTGCTTGCTCAGTCTTGGGCTCGGTATCATCAGCATATTGCCCAAATATACTGGAGACTGTGCTGATAAATGCCTTCTCCCAGGGGTTTCACATATGTGTTGAAAAGAAATAGGGAGAGGAAGGACCTTATCACAAAATAGGGGTCTTGGGATAGCTCTACCATTATCACTGGCTGGAACTACCTCTACAAGAAGGAGTAGAACTGTTGATAGTATGTGGAAATTACCATATTTTTCAGAGTATAAGAGACACGTTTCCCCCCCTAAAAGAGGGTGAAAATTTGAGTGCATCTTATACACCAAATGTAACCCCACCCACCCCACCCCTCAGCCTCCATCCTTTGGCCTCTGCCTCCCAGCAATTTACCTCCTTGCAGCAAACAGCAAGGATCCCGACCCTCAGCTGCAGGGATGCAGGGATTGCTATTGCCGTGTGGGCCTCTGCTGTTTGCTGCAAGGAGGCAAATTGCTAGGAAGCAGATTTTTTTTTCTTGTGCTAATCAGACTGTGATGAAAATGAAAATGAAACTAAAGCAGGCTGTTTGCTGCAAGGAAGAAAATTGCTGGGAGGCAGAGGCAGATTTTTTTTCTCCCCAAAATAGGTAGGTGCGTCTTATAGTCCAGAACATCTTATACTCTGAAAAATATGGTACCTTGGGAGACAGGAGAGCTGCAGATGGGACAACTGGCATATAAAATATGTCTCAGTCCACAGAAGGGAGGCTGGTGGCATGGGAAATATTTCAGAAGGTACCTTCCTTAGTAAAAGAAAGGAGAGGAGAAAAACCTTGCAAAATTCATGGGTACTCTTTAAAAACCCAATGCCTCAAAATCTCTTTCTTCCTGGTTTGGGTGGGGAAAAAGCTAAACAAAAATACTAATCTCTAACACCAGCCCCAGCTGAAAATCTTAGTATGGTTCAGTTCAGTAATGAAGGCTTTATTCTGTGGGCTTCTCCAGCAGATAGAAAGAAGTGTGGTCTCGCCAGGGCCAGAAATGGTCTCCCTACTTCAATTCCTAGCAACGTCTTACATATTCACAGTATTGCAAATCTCTCTGTCTCTTTTAATGATGCAGATTAGTTTGGTTCACTTTGGAAAGAATGGAAGATTCTCCAGATCAATTATATTTACTTAAAGTTACTGCTCTTTTGGCTAGAAAGGAAACAATAGCTGAAAACTTAAAAGAGTTGGGATGGGAGTGACATCCAGGAAGCTTGCTACCTTAAAAGAAACCTGAAGACTAGAACCGATCCCTTACCAAAAGCAAAAGTGGCCTGAAGAATGTAGCTAAAGATGAATAATCTGATATGTAATTGTACAGTTAGAAATAAAGGTTGACTTTGGAAATAGCACAGACTCCACATTGGTCATTCTTCTTGATGACTTTTGGAGAAGCCAGAATCAGGGGCATGCTCCCCTTTTGGTCCATTTTGGTCTCCTGGTGGTTTGCAATACCACCAACCATTGTATCCTTCTGAAATGGGCAGGGATAGCATTTTTAACAATTGGTTACAGCAATTGTACAACAAAAAAGATTCCAAAGACGATGCAATCAGTTTGCATAATCACATGGGCATAAAGGAAGCATAGGAAGAGCCATAGTGGCAAAGTGGTTAGAATGCAGTATTGCAGATTAACTCTGCCGATGCCAGCAGTTGAATCCTCACTGGCTCAAGCTTGACTCAGCCTTCCATCCTTCCGACTAAAATGAGGGCCCAGATTGTTGGGGGCAATATGCTGACTCTGTAAACTGCTTAGAGAGGATTGTAAAGCACTGTGAAGCTGTCAAGCGCTGGGGAAATCAGGAGATTCAGGCACTTCAAATGAGTATAAAGATTTATTGCAAGCTTAAGCTCTCTCTCTTCTTCTTCTTTTTTTTTTTTTATTTGATTTATATGCCGCCCTTCTCCGGAGACTCAGGGCGGCTTACAATGCGTTAAGCAATAGCCTTCATTCTTTTGTATATTTTTATACAAAGTCAGCTTATTGCCCCCACAAACTGGGTCCTCATTTCACCTACCTTAGAAAGGATGGAAGGCTGAGTCAACCTTGAGCCTTGGAGAGATTCGAACCAGCAGAAATTGCAGGCAGCTTTGTTAATAACAGGGTGCACTAAACCCCTGTACTATCAAGGCTCTTAGTATCTTTTAGTATCTGACCAACTGGCAGTCAAGGACACAGGAGCTAAGACAGGCATTAAAGGTGGGCTGGGCTTAGATCTCTTGCGGTCACACACGGACTTATGATACGTTTGACTCCTGCCTTGGGCTCAGCCTGGTCATCTCCCACAAAGCAGTATATAAGTCTAAGTCGGGGTGAAATCCAGCAGGTTCCGATAGGTTCTGGAGAACCGGTAGCGGAAATTTTGAGTAGTTCAGAGAACCGGCAAATACCACCTCTGGCTGGCCCCAGAGTGGGGTGGGAATGGAGTTTTTGCAATCTCCTTCCCCCAGGAGTGGGGAGGGAATGGGGATTTTGCAGTATCCTTCCCCTGCCACGCCCACCGAGCCACGCCCACAGAACCGGTAGGGGAAAAAATTGGATTTCACCTCTGGTCTAAGTGCTATTGCTAGTGCTATTGTGGGTCACAAAATTTCTTCTTACATTGCTATCTCAATTGTCGTAGAGGATGTCGATGAGCAAACAACCTTCCCCCCCGCACCCCAGCGACCTAATGGCCCAGCTTGAATTATGCTTGGAAATGCAAATAGACCTGCAACAACAATTCTAATTATAGCAAAGGCAGCAAGACCACATCTCAACAGCAAATCAATGTTCAATTTGGCAACTGTGCCTTTAAAAATCGCAAGAAATGATGTACATATAGTATATTGCTGTTATTCTTGACAAATTTGATCCCATTGATGAGGATCAAATTTGGATTCAGGATTCTGGTGCTGATTGTCAGTGAACCTTTGCCAGGGTTGTGAGAAATGCATCTTTTGCTCGAGATGAAAGTGCACTAAAAGGGAGGGTGGGGGAGGTAAAAGCTTTGGAAAGCCTGACACAGAGTAACCAACAGTGCTTTGATCAATGCCTGCCACAAATAGGGTAGACTGCCGATTGGCCAATATGTTGAGTCTCCTCCTCTGGCAAGAACTGAATTAAAGTCCAAATGCAGTTTGGAAGAAGGATCTTTTCTAGGTCTGATTCCAGCAGAGGCAGGGATTGCTCCTCAAATTTTGCAGATGGTTTCCTTCGGTATTGCTGATTTGCCAACCGCACAGAGTACTGATTCAGAAGGTCACAAATTTGATTTAACCGGGACCCAGTTGTAACCCAGGCGAAATCGAGGAGAGAAAGAGAATTCCTTGAAGCCTGGTTTTCCACCAATACATCAATAAACAGACACATTGACATCGACCCAATCTACCAATCACTGAGAACGAAAGAACTGCATCAACCACGATCCCAAAGGTAGCATTTAAAATGAACAAACAGGCACCCCACTACGCAGCAACAAAATTGTAACATTGGTTCATAAGAAATAACAACTCTAATCCTAATCTGCATCACACAGATGGTATTTAACTACAGCCCAGCAACAACAGCCAGCCAATCAAACAGGCCAAAATCAGACCATGACTCAGAAATAACAATAGCACTTAGATTTATATACTGCTTCACAGTGCTTTACAGCCCTCTCTAAGCAGTTTAGAGTCAGCATATTGATCCCAACAATCTGGGTCCTCATTTTACCAACCTCAAGAGGATGGAAGGCTAAGTCAACCTTGAGCCTGGTGAGATTCGATCTGCCAAATTGCAGGCAGCCGGCAGATAGCAGAAGTAGCCTGCAGTACTGCACTCTAAAATATCTGAACAAACAACATTCAGACTAATTTGCATCTCATAAAAAGGTATTTAAAGCAGGGGTGAAATCCAGCAGGTCCTGACAGGTTCTGGAGAACCGGTAGCAGATATTTTGAGCAGTTTGGAGAACCAGTAGCGGAAATTTTGAGTAGTTAAGAGAACCAGCAAATATCACCTCTGGCTGGCCCCAGAGTGGGGAGGGAATGGGGATTTTGCAATATCCTTCCCCTGCCACATCCACCAAGCCACACCCACCAAGCCACGCCCACAGAACTGGTAGTAAAAAAAATTGGATTTCACCACTGTTTTAAAGACCTGTGTTCTAACAGACGAGCACAATTCAAAATGCACTGACGATCTCTCCTCGAATGGTGATGAAACATTTGCAACCAAATTGCCAAGCTCGGAGCTCAAACCAACAGCCTAAGTACTGTTCTTAGCCAAGCAGCTCTTTCAGACCACTTCCTCAAGGCTTGCCTGTTTATACCTATTTGCAAAGTTGGACAATGTTCAAAGAAGGGGGGAGATCCCTTGAGAAGAACAGCCTTCCGACTGCTAGTGGCAAAGCATCACAAATTGAAGAAGAGTGCTCATATCTTAAAGCTGAAATCTGCTTGTCTATTTTAAATGTTTTTGGACTTTCTCTGTGAATTTAATTCATGGAAGGTCACTCAGGAGAATTCTTAACTGTGCCTATTCAGAAGTTTGAGTCCATTGAGGTTTATTCTCAAACATGCAGAGTTTTGCAGTTGTTATCTATTTTCTAATGATGAACTGATTTTAAAAAATTTAAAGAAGATCAAAAAATTACTTTTGATATTTATTTATTTTTTGAAGAAAAAGACAATGAATTTCACTAAATTTTTCATTTTTTCCTATATGGGTTGTGTTTTTATTCTACGTGGATTGTATTTCACTTACTATGAAGTAGCCAAAAACTGGTTTTGTAAGAGTTTTTTCCTTTTATTATACAATCTTCTCTTGAATCTGCAGTCCCCTTAGCTTCTTCACTTTAATTAAATCTCCAAGAAAGATATACAGGAAGTCCTTAGGTGATCACTAGATAAAAGTAAGATTAAGCACAAATGGCATTTCTAACAGAAATTATATGGAAAGTCTGGACACTTTTGACTTTTAAATCAATCAAGAATGAATCAAATCTGCAGAAAATTTCCAGGACAATGTTTTCATTTCCAATTTTCTCAAACAAAAAACACCCCCATAGGCAAATATATATTTGCATCTATGGTAAAGTACTATCATTCTGATTGGAAATATAGACTTTGTTTCCCAGTGTCCTTTGCAAAGAATCATAAAATATCAACATGAGCATGATTCAGAAAAAAAGGTGTTAAAAGGGACCAATGATTTTTGGCTTCAGGAGATATTATACTATAACATTCTGCCATAGAAAGCTAGTACACAAAGGGTAAAAGTCCCTGGACAATGCCAGGCTGTGCAGTTCTTTTACTCAAGGAGCATCTTTACTTCTTTAATTTAATCAAGGAGTCTCTTCAACAATGCATCACTTGAGCTTCATAAAACTTTAGCAACTTGAAGGGAAATCCGAAACGTAATACAACCATGTTGACGAACTTCTGCAACTTTTAGAAGTTCTCTTTCCATGAATTTTCAACTATTCTTTTTCTAGTTCTCTGCTTTTTATTGATGCAGAATGGCCGCCAAACCTATAAATAACTGTTCTTGTGCTAAATATAGAGGCTGCTGAAATAGGCTATGATCTATTTATTTAAATTGCGCCTCCATGAGAACCTGCTGGTATCAAATCTCACCCTGCTTTATTCCAATTGTGCTGTGATCACTTAAGAGAGGGCAACCAGTTGAGTAGCTGCAGTGAGCCAGTTGAAGAATGTCATATTTCTGCATCTCAGCATATAAACTACTCTGAAGGCATCCATTTCCTGAGCCTTTTTCTGCCATTTTTCAGACCAATAATAGACCACTCAGTGTAGGGCGGCTAGTAATACACATTATGAATAGCCATCAAGTGTTTACCAACTCTGATAAGAATGATTCAGTCCTAACTCTCCCAATACAGATATCCCAAAATATGTGTTACATAATTAAATGGTTATTCTGCAAATCACGCATTAGGCCAGTGGTGAAATCCAAATTTTTTTACTACCGGTTCTGTGGGTGTGACTTGGTGGTGTAGCAGGGGAAGGATACTGCAAAATCTCCATTCCCACCCCACTCCAGGGGGAAGGATATTGCAAAATCTCCATTCCCACCTCACTCTGGGGCCAGCCAGAGGTGGTATTTGCCAGTTCTCCGAAATACTAAAAATTTCCGCTACCAGTTCTCCAGAACCTGTCAGAACCTGCTGAATTTCACCCCTGCATTAGGCTTCTGAGAAACAATTTAGATTTGCTTCAATAAATGCACAGCCCTGTGGGGGTGATCTTGGAGAAATGATTCAGAGACAGTCCCAAAGGTGCTTTTTCAGGACTTTCTTGTTTTTTCTTTTGAAGATTTTTCGCTTCTCATCCAAGAAGCTTCTTCAGTTCTGACAGGATAGTGGGGAATGAAAGGATTTATATTCCTTGCAGACAGCTGGTCATTTGCATCCTCTTAGAGGGTCGTTGTAGCACTGGGAGGTTTATCTGTGTCCTCAGGGTCACCTGAGTAGTGCTCCTGGTTCCTGTAGTCCGAGTCTCTTAGATGGGGGTGGGGCCAGTCAGAATTTTTATTACCTGTTCTCCGAACTACTCAAAATTTCCACTGCTGGTTCTCCAGAACTGGTCAGAACCTGCTGAAACCACATCTGGGCAGTTCCCTCAAGCCACTCTGCCCAATACACTTATAGCATGTACCAAGGGCATTCTAAGCTGGTCACCTTCAGTTCATATTGCAAGCAATCTGGCCATGTTCACCAAAGCTATCCAGCCAAGAAACCCTTCAGTCAGCACAGCAGGAGAAGGCTAAGAGGGGTTCTGCAGCCAAGCAGCAAAGCAATATGGTTGCTTTGCTTCCTTCTTAGAAGCAAAGGGATAATGTTGCTTCACAAAGCACCCTTGAGGGGGTGCTTAGTTTAGAACCTTCACTGAAGCAAGACACCCATTCAAAGCTTGGCAGGGCTCCCTCCAGTATATTACTTTCTGCTTCTTTGTGTCAGCAGTTTACTGTCCAACTGGGTACTGCAATGTGCAGCCAGACATGCACGCAGGGGAAAAAACAAAATACCTTTTTGGTCATGTCATGAAGGAGTGGCTTGCTGATCAAATCAGCTTGCCCTCTTGCAGGTTTGATAACAGCCATGTATAACAGGAAAGATACGAAAGGCTGCTGTATCATTCTGCCTTGTTTTTCCTTAAATTCTATCAATCCGCTGCTGTGCCTTGATTCCTCAACAATGTTCAGAAGGATCAATTTAGGTATTCTATTCCTCCCAATCCAGGAGCCTGGATAGCTCTGCAGAGTAAGCACTGTAATTTAACACCAGCTGTCTGCAATTAAAGTAAGTTCAAATCTCGCCAGGCTCAAGGTTGACTCAGCCTTCCATCCTTTCTAAGGTAGGTAAATTGAGGACCCAGTTTGTGGGGGCAATAAGCTGACTTTGTATAAAATATACAAAAGTATGAAGGCTATTGCTTAACGCACTGTAAGCCGCCCTGAGTCTCCGCTGAAAGGCGGCATATAAATCAAATTAAATAAATAAATAAATAAAATAACAGAATAGTAGAATTGAAAGGGACCTTGGAGGTCCAGCCCCCTGCTCAAGGAAGAGACCTTATACCAGTCATGGCGAAATTTTTCAGCACCAAGTGCCCAAACTGGAACACGAGTGCATGTGTGTGTATGTGCGCGTGCCGCAGCACCGAAAACCCGAAGACCAGCTGGCCGGGGCTCTCATGCCTGTTTTTTGGCTGTTTTTGGTCATTTTTTTGGACCATTTTCAGGCTGTTTTTCGGGCCGGTTTTCAGGCCGTTTTCTGGCTGTTTTCCAGGTCATTTTCAGGCTGTTTTCTGGCACTCCAGTGCAGCTGGTGACGGCACACGTGCCCACAGAGAGAGCTCTGTGTGCCACCTCTGGCACGCGTGCCATAGGTTCACCATCACGGCCTTATACTATTTCAGACAAATTGTTGTCCAATCTCTTCTTTAAAATGTCCAGTGATGGAGGACTCACAACTTCTGAAGGCAAGTCATCTCTACATTACTTGGTTATGTTGTACTAATAAAGATTTCTGTCCAGAATTGCTGGGAGTCTGGTGGCCTATAAAGTCAATAATAAATAAATAAGGAAAGTGTATTACAATGTTTGTATATTAATAGACTAGGGCCTCGTTTGCACAATCAAATTATTGCATCATGAATTATGGACCACTGACTGCAATTACAATCTCCAGAGGGTACCAGTGGAAAGACAACCTGTGCCTCATTTTTTGATACAAGTCATCTCCCACTCCCAGCACATATTATCCAAATGAACATCTTTTCTTTATGGAATATAGCATTGATCTATATCCCTTTCCTGAGGATAGACAAGATATGGCTGGAATGTGCTCTGATTGTGAAAGGTTTCAGAACTTTTAGATAGTGGGAAGATTGAATTTTGATAATAGAAACACACTATGCACTTATTTTCACTCTTAGTTCTACAATTTCTCAGTATAATCTGAGTTAGTTACCAAAATAAGTTTGGTAATCCATACAGGAATGGTTTAAAGAAATTTCCCCCTCTGCCAGTCAGATTTTGAGAAGTTTTCAGCTACATGTCTTATACAAGTGCTGACTACTTCTAAAATCGATGTGTCCAGAAATGAGGCATAACTCATTCAGAGAATTCTTAGATGATGATGCTATTTGATAAAACAATATTTTTGCTTGATTTATAATTATTATTGCAAGTGAGAAAAGCGAATGAGCCAGCCACACAGGCTCTTCTAGTTCCTGAGGCTCAACTGTGTCTTGTGGGAAAACAAGGAGCAAACACATTGGTTCTTGCAGCCTCTGCAATGAAGTCATTGTCGGCCTCCTTCCAGAGAAGAAGATGGTGTCACTATGGTTGGGCTCAGCCATGTAAACAGAGGTTACAGTCAATGCCAATGAAGTTGATGGAGCTTTGCTTGTGCATACACGCAAGCCTCTTCCAAGCTAACAATCCAAATGGCATTTTCTACCTCCTGGCCCTTCTTCTTGTGCCTTGTAATTTCTGATTGCAGATCATATGCCAGTGTATGGCTTCCTTGACTTCGTGTAGTTGCTATAATGGTTTCCTGGTCATTTTAAAATGAAGAGATTGCTTTGCTATTGCAGACTCTGTGGGATCTTTTTCGACGTGTTTGTTCTACTGATTTTGATCAATTAACAGGCAACAACATATGCCTGAATTCTGACATTCTGGAATCCATTAAAGGAAATAGAAGTCATACATGTCAGAGTTGTGGTTGCAAGAATGCAGCACAATGGAGACCAGGACATGCAATTAGTGGCCTTCCAACATTTTTTCAATGACACAATGGGGACATTGAGGCGGCATTTATAAAATTAGCAGACAACACCAAGCAGAGATGAATGGCTAATACTGTAGAGCAGTACCCAACCCCCATCTGTGGACCAACACCTGGCCACAGCATGCCAGAAACTGGGCTGTGCAAACCAGCAAAGCCCAATCCATGGGATGCAGGCGGCATGCAAAACCATGCCCCCTCTGGTCTGCGGAAAAACCTCTCTCCACGGAACTAGTCCCTGATGCCCAAAAGATTGGGGGCCATTGCTGTAGAGAAAAGAGAAGATTCCAAAAGAGCTAGACAGGTTTAAGCAGTTGGCAGAAATTAATATGATGGAATGTTAACAGGTTTATATAAAGTATCTGGCTAAGAAAGGCACAAGTACAGGATGGAGAAACGTGGCTTGGCAATCGTATGGATGAAAAGGGTCTGAATGTACTTGTTGACCACAAATGCATGCATAATTGTGCCATTGTACTCTGCCCTGATCAGACCCCATTTGGAGTACTGCAGTGGTGGGTTTGAAAATTTTTTACTACCAGTTCTGTGGGTGTGGCTTGGAGGGAGTGACATGGCTTGGTGGGGGTGGCATGGGAAGGATACTGTAAAATCTCCATTCCCGTCCCAATCCAGGGGAAGGTTACTGCAAAATCCCCATTTCTTCCCGATCAGCTGGGACTCAGGAGGCAGAGAATAGATGGGGGCGGGGCCAGTCAGAATTTTTACTACCGGTTCTCCGAATTACTCAAAATTTCTGTTACCGGTTCTCCATAACTGGTCAGAACCTGCTGAAACCCACCTTTGGAGTACTGTCTTCAGTACTGCACACCACCATTCAAAAAAGATCAATTACATATTCGAGTTAGTTCAATGATGGTCACCAAGATGGGGACAGGTCTGAAGACCAAGCTTTAGAATATATGATTAAAAGATTCTGATGTTTAGCCTAAATAAAAAGTGATGGAGGGGAGATATAATAGCAGTTTTCAAATATCTGAAGGGTTGTCACTCAGAAGAGAGCAAGACAGGCCAGTGGGCTAAACCACAAAGAGGATGATTCAAGTTACATACTGGAGGAATTTTCTGACTATATGGAAATGTGTCATCCCATGAAATGTATTATCACATGATGCAGTGAATTCTTCTTCTTGGGATGGGTTCCAACAGCTCTGGATTGCCATCTGTTTAAGAGTGCAGTGTTTCTCAACCTTGGCAACTTTAAGATGTGTGGACTTCAACTTCCAGAACTCCCTAGACAGCATGCTGAGAATTCTGGAAGTTGAAGTCTACACAACTCCTAGAGTCTAAAGTTGCCAAGGATATGAAACACTGCGCCAGTGGCTTCAACACTGAACATCTTATTGGGTTAGAAGATCTTTAAGGTCTCTTCCACCTTTATGATTCAATGATTCAGGCAGATTTTGCCCCCAAATACTGCTCTGCCTCTGGACAAGGTTTACCTGACAATGGAACACTTTTATTTGTGGAAATGAGTTTCCGTATTCAGTCACTAACATTTGTCTGAGACTTTGAAAAACAATGCACAACACAGCAACTAAGCAATCTTCCCAATTAGTGTTTGCCTTCCATTTTTGTGTCAGCATTTATTTAATTTATTCTAATCAATATATGTGTCCACCCAGCTGCAACTCTGACCAGCTAACATATGATTAAAACATAGAACAAAATAACAAATGACTGTAAAAACCACAACACAGAACACAATGCCACTGTGGCCAATCACAGCATGTTCACATTTCAAACCTATTTATCAGACAGGTTCATCCCATGCCTTAACCAGTGTTTTTTGTGGGAAAGCTCAGTTCTTAAGGCCAACAGGATGAAGGCCGTCTAAATCTCAGGCAGAATGCTGTTCCAAAGGGTGGCCTGTGACAGAAAAGGCAAACTTTCTGAGCCCTTGTTTCACAGAAGAGACACACACTGTACTCACTCTTGTGGGGCAGGCAGAGATAATCAGATAGTTCTCCAAATAACTCGGTCCAAGTAATGGTATTATAGGAGCATATTGTGGTGTGCACATTTCTGCCTGTGTGTTACTGCATTCTGGACCAAGTGTAACTGCTGGATGTTTTTCAAATGCAGCTCCATGTCAAATACATTGCAATTTCCATTAGGGTGTAACCAAATCATAAATCACACTAGTCTGCCATGGAGGGACTGGTCATCTTGAATAAACATTTCAGATGTGGAAGCCACTAGCAATCTCATTTGATTCCTAAAGGCCAGTTTTATTAAGAAGATCTCAGAAGTAGGAATCCACGCTGTCGTGTCTTTGAAAACCATCAGGGTCACCTGGATGACTATAGCCACTGCCTTGAGATTGTGGTTAGTGTTACATTCAAAACCAGAGTTGGCACATTCTGCTCCCAATCAGCTTTTGGTAATGCATGACCAGTTGGTCTTCTCACCACTATCAGATCTTGAATGATATCATTACAGCCTGGCCTGGCACTCAGTAGCAGCAGCCAAGAAACTAGACCGCCCCAGGATCCAATAACCATGCACTGGGGCTAAGCACATGGGGTTTAATCACACCACCCTTTTCACTTCTCCCACTCTCTCTGGGGTAGTCAGAGCCTCAACAGTACCCACAAATCCTGCCAAAGTGGCACAAAGGGAGACATCTGCACCCAGTGAGCATCAACCTTTCACTGTCATCCACAAGATTCTCTGTCATTCAATTCAACCAGTCCTAATCCTTTCCTCAACCAGTTGTATGGAACAAAGTTATGAAAAACAAAGGAACTGGAACAAGCAGCATACGCGCAATAAGGTCTTTTGGCTTCCGTGCTTTTTGCTGTCCATAAGGTAAAAACACCTGGTGCCGCCAGCTGGGGCACCAGTCAAAATCTCACAAAATATCCTTGAGGGGGGACCCTGAAGACATAGATCAACCTCCAGGTGGCCTCAACGACTCTCTAAAAGAATGCAAATGACCAGCTGTCTGCAAAGGGTATAAATCCTTCCATTCCCCACCATCCAGTCAGAGCTGAAGAAGCTTCTTGGATGAGAATCGAAATGTTCTTCAAAGAAGAATAAGAAAGTCCACTTGCCTCTTGAAAAAGCACCTTTGGGACAACCATGATCTGGATGACTGAAAAACTCCGTAGACATGCAGTGTAATAGTAACCTCCACATTTTCAGTTTCCAAGGTTTTTCTTTTTAGCGGGCATAAATGGTGACATATGCTCACAGGTTGGCTAAGAAAAACATGTGGGGTAAGTACATAAGGTACATAAGTTTAATTCTGCTGATTCCAAAAGCTACAGTTATTAGTTTGTTGATGATGCAAGTAACATATTTGCTATTCCAAACAGCATTGAAAAAGAACCGTGGAGATGAAAAAAGGTTTGGGGTATTATTATACGCACTGCCTGCCCTTTACCTAGGTGCTTCCATAGCTCATGTGAAAACTTAAAAGGGTTCACATATCATACTAAGCCATCATATGTTATGTTTACAATGGTATGTTAACCACCATAGTTTACATGCTGTCATATACAATTTAGCAAGTTGTGTGAGCGAAAACAGCCAAATGTGGTTTATCCAATAAAGCATGGTTTATGAAACCATGGCTTAAAACAATTTCTGATGCCCATTATTCTGTTTGTTTGGTATCATGACAATGTTCTGGACTAGGGCCAGCAAAAGCTAGCAAAACCAGAAGGCTGCAACAGGTTTCAGCAAAACCAACAGAAGAAACTATGTCTCTCCAGGAACCTGAGACAGGGATCTGGTGCCAGGCATTATCTGCACAGAGTGGAATCAATGACTCAGATACGCATTACCTCATTGGGTTATGCCACTTTGGAAGATTGCTTCTTAAAGAAAATGCACACAAGCATACTTCTCTGGAACTGTTCATTCAAGGGAGTGCCTTCTAAAAAGCAACTGCTTGCCAGCTAAGAGCATACCTTTTCATCAGTTCTCCTTCAGGGCATCCATTATTGAAAGTCATTTTCCTAGTCTACAAGTTGATCTTGTTGCCGCTTTTTCAAGCATCTCTCATGGATGAGAGATCTCATCTCATCATCGTCTCATCCATAAAAGTAACCATAGGTCAATAACAATATACAGGGCGGAAGCACCCCCACAAAAACCATCCCCAAGATTCTCAGTTGATAAGTGGCCCTTATCATGGGGACGGAGAAGAATCTGCCCTGATTGAGAAGCTGCTTGAACTTTGCACTTGGCCTTGCTTTAAACACTGTCCCTCTGCTATGATTATTTATTTGTTTCTCCAAACTATTCCCAACATGGCTGGGCATGCTTTAGTTTTGAAGAGGAAAAGGTGATCTGGAGCTCACTTGGACAGTTGCTGACAACTCTTTATTGAAGCTCCATCTATTGCTAAGTTCAGCTGGGAGGAGAGGTACTACTTGTAGGCCTAGGCACACACCCAAGTACGGTACCTTTTTTCTCTTTGAATCTGTAGTGCTGCTTTTGAGATTGGGCATATGTTATCCACTGATTACAAAGAAATAAAAATAAAGTATATGCTAATAAGCTATCAAAACACATAATTTAATTGTGCTAGTATTGTATTATTAACTTGGTTGCACAGTCAGATTAGATTTCTTGGTTAGTATGGTAGGATTAAAACCAACAAAGGCAAAACCAAGAAATAGTAATAATAATGCAATACTGGGGTAATATTAATATGCTAGTATTGCATCATTATCATCATTACTATTACTATTATTATTACTATTATTATTTACTTTATTCATTAAACATGAAACTCAGTCAACTGAACATTCAAAAATGCATCACAAATACCATTGACTGGTGCTAATGGTTGATACAGGTTGCTGCCAGCATCCTAGATATTAACCAAGTATCTTCTTAAAATGTACGATGTTCCAAGTAGCACAGTTTTTTGCAATTCTGCTGGTGTTATTGCAGGAAGCTGCAATTTGTTAATGTATCTTATAAAATTCTTGGACATGGTACCAAGTGCCCCAATGGCAATGGGTATCACTGTTACATGTTTCATCCATAGCCATGTAGTTTTGATGGCCAGGTCGCGATATTTCATGATTTTTTCCAGTTCTTTTTCTTCGACTCTTGGTATCTCCTCGGAACCACAATGTGAATAAATTGTACGTTTCAGTTTTCAACAACTGTGATATCTGGCATGGTGTGTTCCAAATGACGATCCATCTGTATTCGAAAGTCCCACAAGATCTTCACCTTCTCATTTTCTATAACTTTTTCCACTTTATGTTCCCATG
This sequence comes from Pantherophis guttatus, assembly GCF_059756535.1. Taxonomy (NCBI): domain Eukaryota; kingdom Metazoa; phylum Chordata; class Lepidosauria; order Squamata; family Colubridae; genus Pantherophis; species Pantherophis guttatus. Next base: position 105,553,301 of record NC_142063.1, read on the forward strand.
ACTTTTTGGATAAAGTTGTATTTTTTACATAATGACCAGTGGATTAATTTACCAACTCGGTCGTGTCTAGCTTTGTAATCAGTTTGTGCGATTTTGCTGCATTCACATATTAAATGTGAAACAGTTTCGACTTTGTTGTTGCAAAGTTGGCAGTTTGGATTGTTGGTGGATTTTGGTATCTTCGCTTCATGGCATTAGTTTGTAGTGCTTGTTCTTGAGCAGCGAGTATTAAACCTTCCGTTTCTTTCTTGATGGTTCCCATCTTAAGCCATGCCCATGTAAAGTTGTCATCACATTTTCCTTCAATGTTTTTCAAGTGCTGTCCATGGAAAGCTTTGGTTTTCCATCTACATAATCTGTCATCCAGCTGTTTTTCCTTATATTCTGCCTTTGTTTCTATTGTTTTTATTTTATTATTTTATTTTATTATTATTACTATTACTATTATTATTATTACTATTTCTTCAGTTTGCTTTTTGTTGGTTTTAATCCTGTATTTGCTGACAAGAGTCACAATTGCAACATGGGTGGCTGTAATAAATAAATAATTAGTTAGGAAGGTAGCCAGTTCAATTGTTAAATTTATATCCTCTATTTCAGTGGTTCTCAACCTTCCTAATGCCGTGACCTTTTAATACAGTTCCTCATGTTGTGGTGACCCCCAACCATAAAATTATTCCTAAAACTATTGAAAATATGTGTTTTCCCATGGTCTTAGGCGACCCCTGTGAAAGGATCATTCGACCCCCGAAGGGGACCCGACCCACAGGTTGAGAACCACTGCTCTATTTCCTTCCAAGAGGAAGGCGACATACATGGGGCTCTCCTCTCATTTTACCCTCACAAGAGTGAAGTAGGATGGGCTGAAGAAAGAGTGACAGATGAACTTGAAGTTGAGTCTCCACAGTTCCAGTCTGACATCTTAAACACGACACTACATTAGACACCGCCATCATTAAAACTCTTAACGCTAAAATATCTTGTATTAACGTCAGAATTTAGTTATAATGGAACATACAAGGCATAGCATTAAAATCTCCCTAATACCAAAAGAAGGGGCAGATGCCACATTGATAAAAAATTACAGGCCAATTTCTTTGCTGAACACAGATTATAAGATTCTAATGAATATAATTGCCAATAGAATGAAAAAAATATTACAAAACAAAATACATCAAGACCAAAACGGTTTTCTGCCCACAAGACAAATAAAAAATAATTTAAGGATGGTAATGGATGTCTTAGAGTATTATGAAGTGCATTCAGAGAGACAGATAGCCCTGATCTTTCTGGATGCACAAAAAGCGTTTGACCAAGTAAACTGGCAATTCATGAAACATCAAATTAAAAGTATGAATTTCGGCGACAAATTTATAAAAATGATATCATCAATATACCAGGATCAGAAAGCATGTATATTAGTAAACAGGGATCCAATGGGATTTTTTGGAATAAATAAAGGAGTAAGGCAAGGATGTCCGCTATCCCCTTTGCTTTTTATTTTAACGTTAGAAAATCTATTAATTAGAATTAGGGCAAATAAAGAGATACAAGGGCTAAAGATTAAGAAAGAGGAGTACAAGGTCCAAGCCTTTGCGGACGACCTTGTTTTTTTTGCAGAAGACCCAATAGAAACGACCCCCAAGTTAATAAAAGAAATTGAAAAATTTGGAAGAGTAGCAGGACTAAAAATCAATAAAGAAAAAACAAATATGATAACAAAAAACATGACAGCAAAGCAAGTAGAGCAACTAGTAAAGGTTTCACAATTACAGGCAACTAAGAAGGTGAAATACTTGGGGATCCATTTGACAGCTAGAACTGTAACAATAAAACAAGATAATTACGAACCCTTGGTCCAGAAAATTAAAGAAGATTTAGATAAATGGGGGAAACTAAAGTTGTCCCTTCTGGGGAGGATATCAGTAGTAAAATCTAACATACTTCCAAGACTCCTTTATTTATTCCAAACGATCCCAATAAAATTGGATAAGAAATTTTTTGATAATTTGGATAAAATAACCTCAAAATTCGTATGGGAGGGGAAAAAATCGAGAATAAAATTAAACATATTACAAGACGATAAAATTAGGGGTGGTTTCGGCTTTCCAGCGTGGCAAAAATATTACAGGGCTGCCAGTTTACTATGGATCAAGGAATGGATAACTTTGGAGAATCAAAGATTGTTAAAGCTCGAAGGACATGACCTAATGAAGGGATGGCATGCCTTTATTTGGAACTCTGGAAACAAATCATATAAACATTTCAACAATCATACCATTAGGAAATCTTTAATTAGTACATGGCAACAAATTCAAAGTAAGCATTATATGAAAATCCCCGGTTGGTTGTCAACAATAGAAGCAATTACCCACCCAAATACACTATCAGAACAAAAAATATTACGATGTAGAGAAATATTAGATACACAGGGCAAATTAAAAACTAGGGAAGAATTAAAAGAACAAGGAACAGCAATAGACTGGTGGCCCTATTCACAAATAAAGATAAGATATAGGAAGGATCAGGAGGAGGGGGGAATAGATTTGAAACAAAACAGGTTGGATAAATTATTAGAATCTAAAGAAGGGAAATTAATTTCAAAAATCTACAAATATTTACTCAAATATGATTTGGCAGAAGAATTAGTGAAAGGGCAGATGATAGCATGGGCGAGAAACATCGGGCACAGCCTACAGCTAGAAGACTGGGAAAGAGTTTGGGAAACTAATTACAGCATGACAAAATCGGTGGCCTACAAAGAAAATCATTATAAGATGTGGTATCGATGGCACCTGGCCCCCGCAAGACTTGCGAAAATGTACCCAAATGTAGATCCGACCTGTTGGAAATGCAGAAAAACACAGGGAACCTTCTACCATGTTTGGTGGCTTTGCCCCGTCATTAAGAAATACTGGAACAAGGTAAGGATATGGATAAGAGAAATTACAGACTGTGAAATTGAATTAGAATCTGAGATTTTCCTATTGGGCATGATCAAAAAGAACATCCGAAATGACATAAAATACCTAATACTTCATATAATCACAGCGGCAAGATTAGTATTAGCACAATTCTGGAAAAGCGATCGATTGCCAACAGATCAGGAATTAATACAAAAAATATATACATGCGCAGAGATGGATAGACTAACCTTAGAGTTACAGGATAAGGAAGACTCTAAATATTATGAAACATGGAATAGATGGTACCAATGGATAAACCAGAGGAAAGGAAATGGCTAGAGATGAAATTTAGAAGAAATCAATATAACAAAAAACAGCACTGTCAGAGGTATAGAAGATGGAATACTTTATTGTATGTTTATATATATGTACATATAATATATATATTTATATAGAATAATGGAAATTAGTTAATAGGTGACGTTTATGTACTATATATGTAAATTTGTCTCTCAATTGTGAGAAACTTGTACGTGTTTTTTTTTAAATGTTCTTTCTTTTAAACAATAAAGTTTATTAAAATTAAAAAAAAAAATCGCATTCTCTTTGAGGTCTCTTTTCTAAAAAAAAAATAAAAAAAAATCACAAAATTTACTTCCACTCTGTCTTGTTAGCCGAAATCCATAATGGTAATTGCAGCAACATCTGAAAGTATGTTTTGAATCTACTTCCTTAATTATGATATGACTTGATGTAGATTCTAAAATGAAGATGGGATTTAATTCAATTTACTTTCAGGAATTAACATGATGCATATTTATATCAAAGCCCCTGCTATATCAAAAGGGATTTCTGGATTCCCTTTTAAAAAAGCCGCTAGATAAGAAGTCCTACTTTTTTCTTGAACATCTAAAAACCTGAAGACTTTGAGAAATTCAGTACAGATAGTCCTTAACTTACAATAGTTCATTTAGTGACCATTTGAAGTCGGCACTAAAAAAAGTGACTTATGACCGTTTTTCACACTTACTACCATTGCAGCATCCCCCACAGTCCCGTGATCAAAATCTGGACACTTGGCAACTGACTCATATTTATGATGGTTGCAATGTCCTGGGGTCATGTGAACACTTTTTGTGACTTTCTGACAAAGTCAGTAGGAAAGCCAGATTCAATTAACAATCATGTTACTAACATAACAACTGCAGTGATTCCCTTAACAACTGTCTCGTTTAGCAACAGAAATTTTGGGCTCAATTGTGGTCGTAAATCAAGGACCCCCTGTATAGCATGTCCTCTGGCTTAATGACTGTGCAAAAAGAGTTTCTGGCAAAATGTGGGGTGTTTGAATTGAAGATGCCCATAGCTTACACATACACAATACTTGTCTAAAGATGTTCAAACACCTTTGCAATTGTCTTGTTCTTTTAAAATCTGTCTTGTTTCATGCCTTCAAAAACCAGAATAAAGTTGTTGTTTTTTTAGGTAAATCACAAAGATTTATCTATTCTTCACACATTAGAAAAGCTTCTTCTCCCTTGGGAAAAGTGGATGGGGAAAATTGAAGCCATCAGTGGCATCTAGTGGTAATTCAGCTAAGTGCAGCTTTAATTAAAACATCCTTTGTTAACTCCAAATTTGCTCCAATGTGCAAACTGGTAGTTATATAATCTAGTGTTTTTCATTATCTGTTAATGAGCTTTGCCTCTAATTGGCATTTTTGTCCATCCCTACCATTTCTACCTTCACAAAATGACCATGGTAAATTAGGATGAGACTGAGACCAGCTCATCTGGTGACCAAGCAGTTAAAGGACCATTTCAACCAGAGCTTGCCTGGTTCCTTTTGACTTTTGGTACACTATTCTGCACTATATACACCACTTTTCAGCTTCAATTTCTCATATCAGTGTCGCTGTCTTCTTCTTTTTTTAAAAAAACAAGCTTAGCCATTATTAAAATCTAGGGGGGAAAAAATCCTGTCAGAATCATACAGTGATATTCTGTAATCAAATTTATTGCAATTAAATATATGTTATGGTTTTAGATCCCTGACATGAGGTTTGTTGTTTTGAACTCAGAATATTTCTTTACTACTTTGGGTCTCCTCAAGACTGATTACATTTGCTTTGCTGGATTCCACATTTGGGTGTCATTCTATCTATTCGTTCCCAAGGGAAATATGACAGGGTAATTAGGCAGTGGTGAAATCTGAACCGGTTTACTACCGGTTCGCTGGCCACGCATGTGTGCTGTGTGCCAAATGTGTGTGCATGTGCATTGCGCACTGAATGTGAGCTGCGTGTGCATGCGCAGTGCGCACCAAAAGGAGGCTTGGGAAGGTAAGTAGAACAGCGTGGAGGGGTGTGATCAGCTGTGGCACACGTGGGAACCTTTTTAAAAACTTTTTAAAAGCATTTTTTACTACCTATTCGCCGGAACCGGTAGTAAAAAAATGCCTAAAAAGTAAAAAAATAAACTTCTGATGATCAGCTGAGCGACGCACAATCGTCGGAACTTTTTTTTTTTTTTACTTTTTAAAGCAGAACCGGTAGTAAAAAAAATGCTAAAAAAGTTTTTTAAAAAAAGTTCCGACGATCGTGCATTGCTCAGCTGATCGTCGGAACTTTTTTTTTACATTTTTTACTACCGGTTTGGGCGAACCGGCCCAAACCGGTAGCATTTCACCCCTTTAATTAGGATATCTATCCACATGATGGCCAATAAATTTATCATATTCTGATACCTATTAAGTAGTAGTTCATCATGTTGAACATTGACACGACTGCTGTTCCTTACAGAATGGGAAGTGGGACCATTGGCTGGACATCTTAGCCCAAAGCCACTTGGAGAAATAACAAATATTGTTTCCTGCAAGGATGAGATTATTCATACTATCTACCTTCTGAGGGCAGCATTAAGGCTGACAGTTCATGAAAATCTATCTCTCCTTGGTTGACATATGCTTGACAGCAACTAATAGACTCCCCATGAGGACAACTATATCATATCTTAAAATTCATCAGTTGCACAGAATATGTGGTCTCGCTTAACAATGTATGTGCCTTATAATTTGTGGGTTATGACCCAAAAAGGATGAGTCATCCACTGGAGACCAGAAGGCTAACTTTGGTTTCAAGAATGGTATGAGAAATATCACTCCTAGGGCTTTTTGGCAAGTTGTGTGTCTGAATCTCCTTCCTACACAGTATTCCCAGTATGTGGGCCACTTACTTCGTAAAATACCACTATGAGAGCCTTCTATAAGCTGGTCACCTTGCTTTTGTCCATGAAGGATAGGAACTAAGGAAGATGACATCAACAGACCTGGAAAGCTGACAGCCCAGATTTGAGACCCGAACACTGTGCAATGGGGTGAGCTCCTGTTACTTGCACCAACTCCTGCCAACCTAGCAATTCAAAAGCATGCAAATGTGAATAGATAAATAGGTACCGCTCAGTGGTGGGTTGCTACCGGTTCGCCCCAGTTCAGGTGAACCAGTAGCAGCAGTGGCGGGAGACTCCACCCACCCATCCAGATGTCATCAAATACGCTCTGCGCATGCACAGACCATGGGGATGCTACAACAATCGTACGTGTGACACAAAGAGGAGGAATAAAGAGGAGAAGGTTGGTAGCTATACTGGACCTGGACAAGAACATTGGCAAAAAGAATCAGAACACTAAATACAAGCTAAGTGGACATGACCTTGTAGATTACCCTCACTCTGTCAAGGATCTTGGAGTACTCATATCAAATGATCTAAGTGCCAAAGCCCACTGTAACAACATCGCCAAAAAGGCATTAAGGGTTGTAAACCTAATGTTGCATAGCTTCTTCTCCGGTAATATTACACTACTAACCTGAGCATACAAAACATTTGCTAAACCAATTCTTGAATACATCTCATCTGTCTGGAACCTGCACTGCATATTGGACATTAATACAATTGAGTGCATCCAGAAATATTTCACAAGAAGAGACCTCCACTTCTCTGATCGTAACAAAATATCCTATGCCACCAGACTTGAAATTCTGGGTTTAGAAAATTTAGAATTACGCCACCTTCGGTATGACCTAAGCTCATAAAATCATCTGCTACAATGTCCTACCTGTCAATGAGTACTTCAGCTTCAACCACAACAATACATGAGCACACAATAGATACAAACTTAAAGTGAACCACTCCAAACTTGATTGCAGAAAATATGACTTCAGTAACAGAGTTGTTAATGCCTGGGATGCACTACCTGACTCTATGGTCTCATCCCCAAACCCCCCAAAACTTTAACCTAAAACTGTCTACTGTTGACCTCAACCCATTCTTAAGAGGTCTGTAAGGGGCATGTGTAAGAGCACCAGCGTGCCTACAGTCCCTGTCCTAATGTTTCCTTTAACTGTACTCATTTTATGTATTCAATTCATGCTTATACTTATATATATTATCTAATATGTACTTGACAAAATTAAATTAAATAAATAAAAAGTTCAAATTTTGCTGAACAAGCAAGAATGGAACAAACAAACTAATTGAGTGGACTGAAATCCGAGGCTGATTCCAGCCAAAGAGATAGTGGTGGTGTTAGTATGTTCTACCTTTGATAATAAGAGTACAATATGTTACTATTTTGTCTTTTTTATGGAGGAGAAAGTCTGGAAGTCTGAAAGTCTTGGATCATTCATAAAATGTATTGAATTACAAACGATATGTTCAATAAAAAGACCAGGAGGAGCTAAGATTTCTTGACAAAGGGAACAAGATCCGGATGAGATATTCAAGGAGACTTTGTTCATGGGAAAATGTGATATGGGGGGCGGGGGCGGGATGATTTTTATGCCCATGAGGTTAGATATGACATTCTGCCACAAAGAGTTGTCTTCAATTAAATGACTGCACTTGATAGCCCTACAGGAAAGAACACGAGAAAGAAGAATTCCAGCTTTTGAATTAGTACTCCAAAAGTCCTACTGCAGGCCTGGCAGACTGAATAGAAATCAGACATGTCAATAATCTTGACAGCTGGTGCAAGGTGACTGTCAGCGTGTCCTTGCCTTCGTTCAAGACAGATTGCATTGCCTCCAAGCACAGCATTTTGGCTGTCCCTGGACGTGAGTCGCCATAGTTGCTGACTAACAGGATGCGGAGAAATGCTATCCCCCCTTCCTCAGTTTGAGCCCATAGGTGCCCTTGGGCCTGGCATCTACCAGGGCTGTTAGCAGTGAGCTCATTCTTCCATTATAGCTGATGTGGACTATCTCTGAGGCTCTGAGAAGCTTGGCTATCGATCGGTCTCCATTTAAACTTCCCCCGGAGAGCTTTTGTTTCAGGAAATCTCTGCCTTCGTCTACACAACACTATACAACACTTTATTCTGCAAAGGAAGCCATGCAACCGGACCTTTAAAAAAATAGCAGAAAGAACTGCTGCATCCATTAATGTTCTTGAAGGTAAATATTTGGGAGTCAATCCTAAATAGAATATAAAGTCCAGGAGGCACGCCGGCAGCCCTTCCCTCTCAGTTCTGACCTTGGGTGGGGTAAGGGTGAAAGCTTATACTGTATATCCTGAATTGATTGCCCTCAAAATGGTTCTCCTGTTCTCCTGCTGCAGCAGCTTTGACTGGGAGGCTAGGAGCATAATGTGTCTCTGGAGATAAATTGGGCAGTGTGGCCCTAAATGTACCTCTGTAAATTAGAGCATGGACAAAAAAAAAAAAAAGGAAACTCAGTCCTCTGAGGTTTGTTCCTTGTGCATCCAAAAAGATACTAACCCCAAGCAAAGGAGGCTAACAGGAATTTGGCATGCTCAGGGATCATTTATTGATTTGGTGGTAGTAGGGATGGTGTTGGTGGGGATAGGAATGGGTTACTACGACAGAAGGCATGATAGGTTGAAAAGAAACCTGGTTAGAGTAATCTTCCCTGTCAGATTCATCTCCTTCCATCAGAGCAAAAGGCAATATGTTTGCCAGCACCAGTCTCTGAAGGTAAATACAAACACAAGCTCTGAAGGTAAATACAAACACAAGCTTGTAAATATTATGTTTCATTACAGAAATCTAATAAAGTAGCTGGAGGGATGTGGTGGCCCTCAGCCAACTATTCTCACAAATGTAAAACATTTAACCAAACAAAGTATTTTTTTTGAATAGAATTCCTTGTTCGAATTTACATTCGCATTTGAAAAATCTCCTCTCAGCAAGGAACCTTGAACATTGTGCAAGTGTACTGTCTTTTCCGAAGGAGGTCCACTTCAGTACAGAGCTACAGTACTTACAGAATCCAGAAATTATGGTCAGCATTTTCTAAAAACTTATAATACTTGCAAAATGTGCTCATATTATCTAGCCAGTTCTTCTGGCAACAAAAATAGAAGTGGCTTGCCTTTGCTGTCTTTTTTTGGGTGTGGGGTGGGTGGGGAGATTTTATTGCCTTACATCCCAGTCTTGTTTAAGATCGTCTTTCCCATCAAAGTACTAACCACAGCTTTTTCAATATCAACCAGGGATAGAATTTCTTATCTCATACCTGCATTTTCTTTTCTTCGAATTCCCTCGGTATCATCTGAAGTCATACGGTACATAAACATCGTTTATTTTTTCACATGACCATTAGATGGTGCAATTGTATTTTAATCTTCTGACCGTACTAAATGGAATAGCTATTTACTTGGGCAATGGGACAAGAAGAAAACCAGCTATAAAACTATACATCCGTTTCCACAGTCTCCCAGCCCAATTATGACATTTTAGAGAATGGCATTAGTAAAAATGGATTTCAGCCATTGCATGTTCTCATCTTCCATCTAGGCTTACTACTTTCCATCCAAAGACATACAGTATATATCCTTCTGTCATTAAGAGCATTGCAGCCATGAAAGCGAATGATGTAATGTAACGGAATGGACTGAATTCTGATATCAGAATTCAGTGAAGTTTTTAAATAAAAAGATCTCCTAACCCTAATAGATGACTCCAAAATCTGCCAGGATTGGTATACCAAATGGTACTGAGTGAGCTAATAAGAAGGGATTGCTTCTATCATCCAAGCCATGTAATAGTCATCCATGCAATTTCCATCCCAAGGCCATATATGATACCTAATTGGGGGGGAAAATCAGATAGTCTACTTCCTACTCCCTCTATAATGCTTTCCAAACACAGAATGCTGGAGAATGGACAATAGTTGTCTCACATGGATGAAGCCAGGTAGAATGAGTGCCAGTTCACATATGACAGATTTTATACTACTCAACATCTTATCCAGTTCCTTGAAATCCTGAGGATGGAATAGAATAGAATGGAATTCTTTATTGGCCAAGTGTGATTGGACACACAAGGAATTTGTCTTGGTGCATATGCTCTCAGTGTGCATAAAAGAAAAGATACATTCGTCAAGAATCAGAAGGTACAACACTTAATGATAGTCATAGGGAACAAATAAGCAATCAGGAAACAATATCAATATAAATCGTAAGGATACCAGCAATGAACCCTAGATCATCTTACAAGATTCTTCCTCCTGTCTTTTGCATAGATTTGGCCTGCCTATATGTTCGTCCATCAATCTATTTGTAATATTTTCACCCTGGTGGCTTATAAGCTATAGATGCTGGCCATGTTAATATTGGAATATATTTCTAATGTTTAAAAACTAACAATTTTCAAGAAAGAATTTAGCTGAAAGTGAAGCACACACTGTACTTTTTAAAAGGAAATGCAAATATTGAATATGAAGCAAAGGGGCTGGCAAGAGGATAAAAGGCTGAAATGCTAAAAGCAAGTCATATTTGGGAAACAGTGAGAAAAGTTGTTCTAAAAAAGTCATAATAGAGCACGACCTTCCTAAGCATTTCTATGAGCTTATTGTTAAATAGAAAGGCTATCCAGCAGAGATTATCTGCAGATTAAAGAATTAGTGTTTAAGGCTTTAGGCAGTTTTCTCTAACCTGTGACCTTCCAGATGCAATGGGCCTGCAATTCCCCAGCCAGCATGGCTTTTCTGGTTGGCTCAGGAGCTTGGGAACTCAGTACAGGCCCAGTACATCTGGAGATGGAGGATTGGACAATTATGGCTTAAGGTTCTTGCACAACTACACTAAACTAGGTATTTTTTTCCCCCCTTGAAAACAATCGGTATGAGTGGATAAACCAATGGAAAGGAAGGTAAAGTTAAAATTTAGTAAGAAATTAAAAGTAATAATTGTACCCTGTCATTAAGATAAAAGAGGAAATAAGTCACTGTGTATATTTGTACTTATATATATTATATATATTTAGTTTTTTTGTTGTGATTAGTATTGTCGATTGTATTTTAAGGTTGTGAATGCTTTATACAATTTTATCTTTTTAAATTTAATACAGTTTGTTTTTTTTTTTAAAAAGAAAGAAAACAATCACCAGCATTTTGCAGTTGACATGAAACTACTGTGTTTTCCTGAAAATAAAACCCTGTCTTATATTTTTTTGAACCCTGAAATAAGTGCTTGGCCTTATTGCCATGAGCTCAAAAGCCCGATTGGGCTTATTATCAGGGGATGTCTTATTATGGGGGGAACATGGTAGTAGTTAGAGAATGGAACTGTGTCAGGATGATGCTTTATCAATAGTATTTGCCAGATGATGGACGTATATTCCAAATCAATACCAAGATGAATTATGTATACATGATATACTACCCATGATTAATTTAACCACTTTTCCTCAGCTTCACCCCATTTCAATAAACTCAGCTTTCTAGTTTCATATGATGCACCAAACTGTCAATTAAAAACATGAGCTATTTTTTTTTTATAAAAAGATTAAACTGTGGGTGACTAATTTCTAGTCCATCTGTATTACAGAAGTCCATCCTGGAAAGTTCCTTATGCCACCTTCACCAAGTTGGTGCCTTCCAGAATCCAGAGTATTGGAATCCAGCTTCAATAATTCCCCAGCCAGCATGGTGCAATTTTGGCTGCACTGTATCCTCTCAAAGGAATCTGGATTTAATTAAAAGTAACAGAGAGAACCCCAGACTTTAAAATCCTCTAAAGCAGGGGTCTCCAACCTTGGCAACTTTAAGACTTGTGGAGTTGAAGTCCACAAGTTTTAAAGTTGCCAAGGTTGGAGACCCCTGCTCTAAAGCACCTATACTTCAGTAAAACTTAATGGGTTCTTTTTTTACAAGAGGAGAGGCCATGCCCACACCTTAAAAACAATTAGCATACGGACGAGTTAAGGCCAAATACCCATTTTTTAAGATGCAGTCAGTTTACCAGAGGAAGCTGTTATACAGGTGGTCCTTGACTTACAGAGCCCGGAATTTCCATCATATGTCATGATGGTCATAAGTCTTAATTGACCTGATTTTACGACATTTTTTTTCCAGTAGCCATTAAGCAAATATAGCAGTTGTAAGGTGAATACTGTAGTTGTTAAGCAGAACCATTGTCCTGATCTGTCCCCGTACCCACACACACACACACAGCCAGTCGAGGGTTAAGGAAACACTTTGGAACGCACCCAGTTCTTATCTCACACTTGGCAGCGATAGACACACCGTCTGCCAAGTGACTTTATTTTCAAAGTAAAACAGAAAGACAAATACTCAAGAGTCCAAATGTCCGACACTTTAAATCTTTCTCTCAGCAGCTCCGGACGAGGCTTTAGTGACTATCCAAGGTTTGCTTTGTTCGTCACAAAAATCCTTGACCACCACCCTCTATTATATAGTCTCTGGGGTGTGGTCCAGTGACTCAGTTCTAATCCCTAGCACGCCTCCTAAGCTGCTGCAAACGTTTATCACGCCTTCGGAGGCGTGCGTCCAGGAATGATGTTTCTTTATCACTCTGATCCGAATCAGCTGTCTCCTCTCCCTCGGCCGGCACTTGAGACAATGCCAGAGGGGAGGGGCCTGGAGAGGGAGGCCTGACTGACTCCTCTTCCTCATGCTCGGAGCTTTCTTCCTCTGATGGGACAGGCTCAGAGGGCGGGGCCACAACATGTCCACAATGAGAGTTTTTTGTGCCAGGAACCAGAAATAAATGCTGGTTTCTCACAAAAAAGTTGTAAATCATAGTCATGTGATTGTGGGACAATGAAAACAGCCGTTAATGTGGGCTTGTTGCTGAATAGCCCATAATGCGACCATGTGACTGCTGGGGAGGTGCCATCAGAATTCAGGTCTATTATAACTTCAAACCAGTGGTGGGTTGCCCCTGGTTCGGATCGGTTCGCAAGAACTGGTAATAAAGGAGGCTACACCCACTGACCCAAACATCATCATAGGTGATCTGCACATGCGCATAAAAGTGTGTGCGCGCACGGGCGGGGGGGGCACGATGTGAACCAGTAGTAAATGTAAGTGGAACCCACCCCTGCTTCAAACGATGACTAAGTGAACAATTGCAAGTCAAGGACTATCTGTAAAGCATTATCTGGATCTCATGAGATAACAAGGGATCATTGAAAATGGAACTTTCGAAGAGAAATGAGTACATTTTAGAACCTCAAAACTTCCAACAGAAGACACTATCTGCAGATCAGGGTTGAACTATGGCACCCTTTGTGTTCTCTGAATGTGGACATCTCATTACCCAACTAAGTAACTTCATCAGTGCTCACGTTGTAGCCTAATTGGGAAATGAAACTTCTGCAAGCAAACAACCAGGTTCAGAGAGCATCAAGGATTCCATTCTCCAAATTGCCCTCTTTCAATTATCAGGACAATCACAACTGGACTGCAAAAATGCAGACGACCATTAGATGGCAGCGAAGGAGTGGTTGCCTGGAGTTCTGAGTCCAGATAGGATGACTCAATAGTTCCTTTTTCTGGCCTAGCGTTTGGGCAAATGCATCTTCATTCAACTTGTACAGGGATTGTTGATGACTGTATGTTTCCGGTAGTACAAAAAGGGTTTACATTATTGAAACAGTCTATTTCTTTCATTTAGTTGATTATAGGTGAAAGGGAGCTGAATTGAAGTGGTATAAAGAACAAATGACAATGCACAAAGCAATTTATGGCCATGATGGATGCAAAGGTTGTTTGCAAGGCCAGAGCAATATAGAGAAATGTAGTTGAATTGTTTGGCATAAATTAGATTAAGCTGCATTTCCTTCTCTTTTTCTTATTTCATAATCTGCATGATTCCTTGTGTTTATTATTTCTTTTCATAAAACTGCTTATCCTGAAAGGAAATTATCTGATGGGTAAGTAGATATAAAGGTTTTTTTTTACTTTTCTGTTCAATTGTTCAACTGAACAATTTTGAGGGTTAACTGTTCTCTTCACTTGCTGTTTCAGGCTTTCTCAGGCAGGTAAAGTAAGATATCCATGATAAAATAAAATTGTAATTGCTCAGGCAGTGGCTCTGGGCATTTATCATTGCTGCTAGAATTGATTAAAAAGCAAGTACAGATAGCATATTTAAAGCAGAATGTTCCAACGCTGCCAATTCTTTCTGTTAATGGGAAGTAGATTTATATTGCAGTGGGGATTGTGATGGAATCTGTATCTGTACCTGAATCTGAATCAAGCGTCAAAAAGCCTTTTGCTGTTCAGGCTATCTGACTTCTTAGGCCACCTTCTCCAATCTGATGTCACCAGATGTGTGCTGCGTTTCATAATTCCCAGCTCTCATGAACAAAATCTGGGAATCATGGGAATTTAAATCCTGAAACAATTGGACAATAGCAGATTGGAAAAGGCCAGTTCAAGATATCGTGTGAAATACAAATCACATCTAAACAGTACTGTAGTAGCATAAGCATGGATCGGAACATTACAGTTATGTTTCCGTTTTGGCTAGGACTATTGTGCATTCCCAAATGTTCTATTTTGAAAGTCATTGTTTATACCAGGGATGGCTAACCTTTTGCCATCGCGTGCCAGGAAAGGGGAATCACACACATGCGTGCCCACACCCATAATTCTATGTGCCCTGCCCCCACACACGCGCACGTGACCCACACACCCCCTGCCGCTCCTGGCACGTGATGGCCCGGTAGGCCCGTTTTTCTTTCTCACCTGGCTCCAGGGCCTCTCTAGGAGTCTGGGGAGGGTGAAAACGGCCTTCCCCCACCCCCCTGGAGATCCTCCGGAGGACAAAAATGGGCCGTTTGACAACTTCCAGTCCCACCGGAGCTGAGCTCGCATGCCCACTGATATGGCTATGCGTGCCACCTGTGGCACGCGTGCCATAGGTTTGCCATCACAGATTTATAGTATAACATATTATAAGATCCCAACCAATATTGTGTGTGTGTGTTTTAAATAATTCAAGGTTAAACGATCATGGCATATGAACCCAGCCATAAAATCTATTCTGTCTTTAGAAACCTGGTTTTTTTCTTTTTCTTTTCTTTTCTTTTTTTTTTGTGATAATTTTTCCTGTATGAATCTAAAGATAATCCTATTTATTTTACATCCAGGGTTGTCTTGAATGAAATGGGAGTTTCATAGCTGATGAAACTGCATAAAGGCAGTAATGCGGTTGCACTGTCTGTCATTTTGCAAGTAAGTAATGAGCACTTCTCACTTTATGTTCAACATGCAGGTTAATAAGTTCCAGAGTTAGACCTGGGTTAAATATGTATCATAAATTATATAACAATGTGGGTAGGGCAGGAAGGGTATAACAACAGCAGCAGCGAGTACAAAATAGATTGAGTCTGGGATAACAATAGCTTTGGACTAGGTTGGGTGAATTCCAGGAATTGTTGAAAGGAGATGTTATATGTTTTCCCTGTCAAACTCTAATATTAAAGGAACTATCCTAATTGTACCCACTCCTTTCCCCCCAAAAGGCAGGCAGAGGAATATGATGGTAGAAAAGGGAGAGTTCAGGTACTGAAAAAACCTCTAGATCCAAATCCCATTTTTGCAGCCTCCGAGCATTTTCTCTGACCAAAACTCAGCAGTTTGGTTTTCTGCCATCTGAGATAAGGAAACTCATAACAATGGTAGCATATGCCTTCAGATAAGACAAACACATTTTTTTTTTAAATGCCAAAAAAGGACAGAACAAAATCCTGGAATAAATCAACCATGCCTAACCCTTCCATATGCTAGATGCATTTTCAAAAAGCAGAAGTAGTCTGGTAGCTAGGGTTGCCAGGTCTGCTTCCAAAAAATAGCGGACAAGCGGGGGGAGGGGTGTTAAGTAGTAAAAAAATTTTAAAAAATTTACAATTAAATTATATATTTTCTTACAAACATTTTAACACATATTAAAATAATCACTTCAAAACTTTACTTAAAATTCAAAACATCAAATATATAATAATATGTAAAATATTAAATTACATTTTAATTTCATCATAAAGCTTTTGAATAAAAAAAATGTCCACTATTTTGTGAAAAAAAATAGTGAACATAATGTGAAACATTACTGGTAGCCCCTTTGCTGAGTACCAGATTTTATGAAAAGGCATAAATTTTGGATTTGTTCTCCCCTCAAAACTAATACATGAGGCTTCTGGCTGCCACAAAATGACTCACTCTTATTGTAGTAAAGCCAGTCAAGGCTTCCTTCCTCCTTAGTGCTGAAATATTTCCGTAAGATAATGTTTAGGGATGGGATTGACTTCACTCTAGGAGCAAATTGCTGACAGGAAATATACTGTATTTTCGGACTATAAGATGCACTTCCCCTCCCCCAAAAAAGTGGGTGGAAATGTCTGTGCATTTTATAGAGTGAATATTGCCAAAGCCCTGCCTACCTGCCAGCCCTCACCCTTCGGCCTCTGCCTCCCAGCAATTTGCCTCCTTGCAGCAAACAGCAAACAGCCTGGTCAGCTTCAGCACAGCCTGATTTAGCACAAGCAGCGGATTGGCGGTTGGATCGGCCTCCTGGAATACCGACAATCAGCTGTTCCAGGCTGTGGGATCGCAACCTCCGCACGCCCCATTTTTGGCCTCCGCATATCCCGGTTTTTGTTTGTCCCATTTGGCGGCGATAGGTGATGGTGGTGGGGATACCCACCACCTGGAACGGGCCAAAAACAGGATGCATGGAGGCAAAAAATGGGACATGCAGAGGCCGAAAATGGGGCACACGGAGGCGGCGATAGGTGGCAGCAATCCCCAGCTTGGAACAGCTGATCATTGGTATTCCGGGAGGCCGATCCAACTGCCAATCAGCTACTTGTGCTAAATCAGGCTGTGGTGAAGCTGACCAGGCTGTTTGCTGTTTGCTGCAGGAAGGCAAATTGCTGGGAGGCAGCAGCAGATTTTTTTTTTCTTGTTTTCCTCCCCAAAAGCTAGGTGCATCTTATAGTCCAGAGTGTCTTATAGTCTGAAAAATATGGTAGTTACTGACGCTTCATTTAGGCAAATATGTTTGGATGGAACCAGAGTTATTCAATTTCTCTGCTAACAAGTGGAGGATGTGGGAACACTGTTGTAAACTACAATCCTGTTGTGGCAACTTTTCACTGTGTGGACTTCAGTTCCCAGAATTTTCTGGGTAGGAAATTCTGGGAGTTGATAATGTATACTTGCCAACTTTTCTCAAGACAGATCTATAGAAATGCTGTCTAGTACCTGATTTAATCCATTGGTTATTTAGCTCGGCATTGCCTACACAGTGGCTAGTACGGTACTGAGCGTCTAGATTTCCCAACTGGAATCTTTTTCAGCATAACTTGGAAATGTGAAATATGAAATATTTAGCTGTGAAAATATTTGTTCCATTGTTAAACTGTAGCCTTCCATGAAAGTGTTAAATCAAAAACTCTTTGCTCTGCCTCTTTCAACAGAGATAAAAGAATAATCATATAAATATGATTTATATGAAGCTCCACTACCATATCTGTCAACATTTTACAGATTAAAAAATAGCTTTGTCTCATTCCACCACTATCTTGGTGTGCACCGCATCTAATTACAACTTGCTTCTGCCTGCTTGATTCACTTGGATGCTATAATCTCTTCATTGGCATTTAACTGTTGTTTCTTATAACAATGGTTTGCTGAACAAATCAGAGGATGTATCCACACATGTCAAACTAAGCTTGGCATTAAATCTGGATGATATTTATTATTTATAAATTTTCTTAAGCAATAGTAACATAGTCAAGTCAATAAATATATCGCATGTTACATTAAAATCACATTTGGTGCTGACAATTTCACATTAATCAAGTCCTAAAGGACTTCCAGACTGCCATGACAGTGGGCACAACCTTCCCTCTGGGGGCAACCAGTCCCATAAAAAAGAAGCCCCACATTTTGGAGTCCTTTTCCATCAAACCTTGTGTAAGGGGGCAGCTTTAGCTGGCATTAAAATTGGGCAGGCAGAATGTATTTGGGATAGCTAGTCTCATAGACGCCTTGAGCTATATAGAGCTTTATAGATAATTATGGATGGGATAATGCACAAATAATGGCAGAAACTACTGGTTTACCACATCAGATAGCAGACTGTGACTGCCTCATGTATGTCCACTGTATGCAAATATTCTTGCTGCCTCTGTGGTCAGTGAATGGAGGGAAGAAAACAGCAAACGTTAAGATTTCGAAAGTCAAACTAACAGCAACAAAAATGAAATTATTTGCATTTGTCCCTTGGATTGATTTTGACTAGAATCATCATGCAGGGGATATAGAAAATAAAATGGCTTTCATACATTATAGTTTATTTAATTTCTTTTTAAGCACCAATGCAAATGGCAAGCATTTTATATCTCCACCTTAAACAAAAAAGGATTTTAAATTATTAAACATGTACATACAGCTGATTAGAAAGAAGAGGAGACACAGTAAACACCGAGTTTAGGAAATATATCAAGTATAAACAGTATAACAAAGACAAGCTATTCGATAACAGTGAAAAATGTGCAAAATAATTGTTTGGCTAAACATCCTTGCACTAGTATGCTAAATAGCTTTTGAAGTGATAAATCTTTGTCCTCCTCTTATTACAGATGCTGACATCACTATTCTAAAACAGCTAGATTCAAAACACAATCTCTGGCAGTTCTGATCAAAAACAGCTGTTCTTTTTTTGTGCCAGTTTCAAATCTAATATAAAATATGTCTTCCTTCCTTCCTTCCTTCCTTCCTTCCTTCCTTCCTTCCTTCCTTCCTTCCTTCCTTCCTCTTTCTTTCTTTCTTTCTTTCTTTCTTTCTTTCTTTCTTTCTTTCTTTCTTTCTTTCTTTTTCTTTCTTTCTTTCCTTCCTTCCTTCCTTCTTTCCTTCCTTTTCTTTCTTTCTTTCTCTCTTTCTTTTTTCTCTCAAATTTAGAGATCGCTCATCTCACTCACACAGCAATTCTTTCTTGCTAGTATTATAGAAAGGCACATTTGTCAGTCAAATAATTTTGAATGTTCCATGTAGCATATAAAAGATCATAGTTATTTATGGAGATGTGAAGTACAGATAGACCTTGACTTACCACCACAACTGAGCCCAAAATTTCTGTTAAGCGAGACAGTTGTTAAGTACATTTTGCCCCATTTTACGATTTTCCTTGCCACCGTTGTTAAGTGAATCACTGCCATTGTTGGGTTAGTAACCCAGTTGTTAAGTGAATCTTGACTTTGCTGATCAGAAGGTGGCAAAAGGTGATCACGTGACCTTGGGACACTGCAACCGTATGAACGTGAGTCAGTTGCCAAACGTCTCAATTTTGATCATGTGACCGTGGGGATGCTGCAATGGTCATAAGTATGAAAAATGGTCTAAGTCACTGTTTTTAGTACCGTTGTAACTTTGAAATGAACTGTTGTTAAGTTGAGGAATACCTGTAAAGAGTTAATAATGAATGGATGCAAAATGTGAGAGGATTGCAGTGAAATTGCAAAACTGCCAGTTCCCTAAAGTCCATTTTGTCTCAAGGAATCAAAGGAGAAGAAAACACAGAATGCTGTTTTCTTGCTAAGTTACTCAAAGTTTAAGATTTCTATAATAATATTCTACAGTAAAAGAATAGTCTACTGTGCTGGCAAACTGCTGGCTGCCCAACGCCAAACAATTCCAATCGCTCTCTTTTGACTTGTAAAACAATGCAAGGAAAGGGAGGAGAATAAAAGCATCTCCTGTATGTTGGCAACATTTCACTATCAAAGGCATAATGAAACTCTGATAGGTGGGCTTTCTTCTATGCCAAGGTAGGAGCCTTGGTGGCGCAGAGGACTAAAGTGCTGTTAAGTAGCACTTAGCTGCCAGCTGCCTGCAATTACTGCAAGTTCAAATCTCACCAGGCTCAAGGTTGACTCAGCCTTCCATCCTTCCGAGGTAGGTAAAATGAGGACCCGGATTGTGGGGGCAATATGCTGACTTTGTATAAAATAGAACACCACTCAGGGTGGGCCAAAAAGCCCTACTAAGCAGGTATATACAAAAGTATGAAGGCTATTGCTTAATGCATCATAAGCCGCCCTGAGTCTCCGGAAAAGGCGGCATATAAATCGAACCAATAAATAAATAAATAAATAAACTTCTCTAAAACGAACAGTTGGCATCGAAAAGGAAGCAGAGGGACACTCGCTCAAAAGATATGCAGGCTGGGTGCAGATGACATCAGTCAACACCACTTCAAATCATAAAGTTATGGCCTAGCACATGGGTCAGCAACCTTAAACACTCAAAGAGCCATTTAGACCCGTTTCCCATAGAAAACAAAATACCCTTTTGACATCTAAAATTAAGATAACACTGCATATATTGTTTTTTACCTTTATGCTCTGTAAGAAAAAACTATAGTGTATTGCATTTATGAAATCAATGACCTGCTACAGAGAAAACACATTTTTATTTCTGTATGCAACAAAAACATTTTGAACTCCAAAAAAGAAGAAGAAGAAGAAGAAGAAGAAGAAGAAGAAGAAGAAGAAGAAGAAGAAGAAGAAGAAGAAGAAGAAGAAGAAGAAGAAGAAGAAGAAGAAGAAGAAGAAGAAGAAGAAGAAGATAGATTGAAAAACTCAATAAATCACGTGCCAGGTGTCACACATTGGCGGTTGTGACGTATATTTTGAGCGACAGGGAGCCGCAGCAGAGGGATTAAAGAGGTTGCAGACCCCTGGCCTAGCATCATATACGAATACAGCTGAACTAACTGTAATTAAAAAAGGATTGCTAATAATCAATGGTTTAGTATGGTGTGACTCAGACTAAGTCTAATTAGCCAAAAATCTTCTAGTGAGTTTATGATTGAGGTAAGATGTAACTGACTTTTCTAAGAAGATTCCCCCATGCTTCACAACTGGCAGGGTGAACTATACAGTGCTGCATTTGCATGACCTATTGAGCCACCAAAAAGGCACTACACTTTAGCCTAACATGTTGTGTGAAGCCAGATACTACAGGTAGTCCTCAACCAACTGGGACCAGCATTTCTCTTAAAGTGATCACTAAAGTGACAAATCATGTAACTGTGCTTTCCACTGGGACAGGGTCAAGATTAGTCAATTTCACACCTTCAGGCTTTTGTTTTCCTCTTAACCATTCCCCACCTTTTAGAATGATTGATTGCCCACTTACTGTCTTGTACACATTGAAAGTAATGTGATCGTGCTGGTAGTCCGTGGTTTGGGGCTGTGGGCATGCTATGCAAACAACTTACAGTACTCTCTTGAAATCTCTTCCTCTTTAATCTCTCCGGGCAGAAGGGTCAGGCAAGGGAGGATTTGCCTACAGAAATTGCTTGCTTTTTTTTTTTTTTTTTTTGCAGAGCAGAGAGATTGGAGAAAAAGAGATTTCAAGAGAGACTATACAGGTAGTCTTCAACTTACAACCATTCCTTTAGCAATTGTTTGAAGTTATGATAATACTGTAAAACATAACTTACAATTGGCGCTCACACTTACAACTATTGCAGAATCCATGCAGTCATGTGAATGCAATCCGGGCACTTGGCAACCAGCTTGCATTTATGAGCACTGTCATTTGTGACCTTCCCAGGTAACTTCCAACAAGCAAAATCTGTGGGGAAGCTGGCAAGGAAGGTCACAATTCACAAGTCATGTGGATGACTTGCTTAACAACCATAGTGATTTGCTATGCAACTGTGGCAAAAAAAGGTCATACAATTGGTATTGTTGGAAGTTGATGCCTCACTTAATGACCACACTCACTTAATGACCACACTGATTAACAGTTATTTTTCTTGTCCCAATTGTGGGGGTAAGTTAAGGTCTACCTGTAAGACGATTGCCTAGTATGTCCATGGCTTCCAATCTCAGGCTGCTGACGTAATCACATTGCTTTTAATATGCAGACAAACAAACAGTTTACCCTCTTGCAATCCCTTTCTCCCCAATCTCTCTGCTCTGAAAGGGAGTCAGGTACAGAATGATGTGTACTGGCTGTAATAGTGATCACATGACTGTGATCATATGAAGTCAGTCATGTGAAGAATACTGTGAAGGTTATAAATTGGTATAAAGTTACTTTTCAGCACTGTCATAACTTTGAACAGTTGTTGAACAAATGGTCAGTAAGTGAAGACTGTCTATTTTGTTGATGACTCTGGTTTTAAAATGGCTAATTCTCAGGCTGATGAAGGTTGTAGGAGGTGGCTTTATGAATAGTCATCTGAAAGATCCTGTGCTATCAATAAAAAGAATCATTGGCTCACAGGGAGAAAAAACATGGAGAACATGGAATGAACATGGGGAAAAAAATAAGAGTTTGGCAGGATGGAGTGAAAATAAAGAGGGGAACCAAGAAAAGCAGAAAAGTCAAAGGGGAAGAAATGCTGCTCACTGACTATAAGCTGCCGCTGCTACGCAAACAGCTCGGTGTATCTCCAATTGTGTGCCTGCTTACTCTCTTGTAATTCTTTTCTCTCCAATCTCTCTGCTCTACAAGCGGGTGGGGGATGGGGGAAAAACAGGTCAGGCACAGGAGAGAATGCTTGAGAGATGTAAGGGGGGGGGGGTGGAAAACACAATCAGACTTGCAAGATTCTGTTACTGTAGCTTATCTCAATAAAGTATATATACATTTAATTTATTATATTTAACAATATTTATTATATTTTATTTCTATTATAATACATACATACATACATACATACATACATACATACATACATACATACATATATATATATATATATATATATATATATATATATATATATGTATATATATATAGGTCTTTGGTAAAATTGGAGGTTTCTTGGCAACGTTTCGACGAAGCCTCATTCATCATCTTCAGGTTGGTGTTCTCGGCTTCGTGCTTCTAGGAGCAATGTATGTCACACACATTGCTCCTAGAAGCACGAAGCCGAGAACACCAACCTGAAGATGACGAATGAGGCTTCGTCGAAACGTTGCCAAGAAACCTCCAATTTTACGCGGGAGAGAACCCGAATAACCAAAGACCTACATACAAACACCGCGAAAACCTCAGAAAACAAATATATTATATATATATATAATAAAAATAAAATATAATAAATATTGTTAAATATAATAAATTAAATTAAATATCATAAATAAATAAATAAAATAAAATAAAATAAAAATAAAAGTATAAATAAACAAACTCGATTGCAGAAAATACGACTTCAGCAACAGAGTGGTCAATGCCTGGAATGTACTACCTGACTCTGTGGTTACCCCCATAACTTTAACCTTAGACTGTCTACTGTTAACCTCACCACATTCCTAAGAGGTCTGTAAGGGGCATGCATAAGCGCACCAGCGTGCCTTCTGTCCCTGTCCTACTGTCCCCATTTATTCGTATCCATTTTCTGTATTCATAATCATGTTTATACTTATATCTGTTATCTTATACATGTTTGGCAAACTAAACTAAACTAAACTAAACTAAACTAAACTAAACTAAACTAAACTAAACTAAAATATATAAATAAATAAACAAATAAACAAATAAATAAATAAATAAATAAAGTATAGTTCTAGCTTTCCTATGAAATTAGTTTCCTGATTTGGCTATCTCATAAGTTTGACATATAGACATCCAGGCTGCCCCTCTAGACTTCTAGAGCAGCCATCTAGAATTCTAAAGTGGATCATTTAAGCAAGCCATGCCGCAGAACATTACAGAATACACTTGGGCTCTTATGGATTGAAGAAACCTAACATCCACCTTGAGAACAAAGAAGTGTGCTGTGGAGGTGGTGATTTGCTGTTGAGAGGACCAAGATACAGTATTTATATATAAAACAGATGTGACTTATGGAAGGGATGTGGTCTTCCAGAGGTCTATATCCAGAACACAATGAAGAGACTATCAATACTACTCAAACCCCCTAACAAATATCCTTTCCTCAATGGCATCAACAGAAAAAACCTTGAAAGAATCTCTGGAGATTATGAGTCCTTTGGCAGGCAGGGGAAAGTACTGGCAGCACAAGTAGTTTCCTAATCAATCAATCCAGTTGTGTGTTAGAACCTAAAAAGAAGAAAACAACAGGATTTTGGAAGTCAAGCAACTGGCTATGCAGATGGTGTCATGAAGAAGAGCTCTACAACATTCTACAACAACGGCCCATGTTACCTTTGCTGATTCCTGGGATGCATCTTACAAAAACTAGGAAGGAAATGTTTGGCAGGCGCTTCACCAGTCTCATCAGGAGGGCATTAAACAAGAACAAAAAGGGAGGGTGGCGAAAGCCCAAAGCCAATTATGTGGCCAAGGACTGGGGCCAAGAAAGCAGGAAACAAAGAGAGAAGCAGGAGGCCAGGGCAGGGCCTCAAAGTTTTGCAAAACACTACAACAAAGATGCTAGTAATCAATGCCACTTAAAAGCTCAGATGTTTCTACACCAATGCACTGAATATGCAAAATAAACAGAGAGGACTAGAGATCCTAACTCAGGAAAACAAATAGGATGTGACAGGCATCCTGAAACCTGGTGAGCTAATACTCATGATTAGAAAGCTGAAAGATTACAATGCATTCAAAAGGGACAAAGCCAACAGAAAGGGAGGGAGAGTGTTCAGTAATCAGTGCCTGGAAATCCTGTTGAAAGATGTAAGAATTAAAGGAGAAATCAAAACAGAAGTTGATGTTTATTACAGCCCATCTGGGCACGCGGAAAATACAGATGAGGACTGTATGCATCAGAAGACTACAGTCTCCAAAGAGGCAGGCAATAGTGGTAATGTGGGGTGGGGTGTTCAATTATCCTAACATCTGCTGAGAATCTTACTATGCCAAGAGTCGGAGGTCCAACACATTCTTGTCCTACCTTGCTAACAAGACGTGTTGGAGTACAAATCCCTTAATTCTCATCCAGTACTGGCATTATAGAAGATGTAGTTTCCAAATATCGAGAGCAGGACTGTCAAATTCCTGGCTCACGGGCCGGATGCGTCACACGCTGGCCACGCCCACAGCCGGTTTAGCGAAGGGGGAAAAAGTCTCAATATGTCACGTGATGCCGCTGTGATGCCACCATGACGCTGTGAGTTTGACACCCTTGGTCTAGAGGATGTAAGGATATTTATCTGACAGAAAGAAGAGTGAATGTGTTACACAACTTGTACCCTTTTCTGTGTGACATGCTTCAAGAATAAATAACTGCATGTGCCATGCAATAGGAATTGCTCACTGGTAAATGTAGCTTCAAATAAACAGATGTTCATATTTCTCAATTTCTTTTCTTAAAAAAAATCCAATCATTTAGCTGCTGCTTTACTTAAGAAGGCGTTTACTTGTACTTAGGAATACGCACCACCAAATTAGTTATGTGCAAAACCCTGCATTCCAGGCACAAAACATTCCAAGAATACTGTTTTTTTCCCAGAGAACACATGGATCCGGCCATTCTGTGAATGGCCAGATTGATGTCTCCCTCCACTGAGTACAGGGAACATGGGTAAGATTCTTTTTGTAGTTACATTTTTTTTTCTTTCCAAAAAGATATTTCAAGGCAGCTAACACATTTATGAATACTCCAAAGCTACACTAGAAATAAAAATATTTGTTTCATTGTTAAGCTACCATTAAAATCAGAAAATATTTGACATAAATACATTGAAAGTCAGTTATGGATTAAAATGTGTGCCCAGTAACATATAAATACACATAGAACTAGATGGCAGACAATTTCAGTCCCCTGCCAAAAATATTTTTTATAAAGAGTAAGAAAAAAATCCATAATTCAAACAAGGGACATCTGTTCTCCAGTATTTATAGATAATGATGGATCAAGTATCTGCATACAGGATAATTATTTTCAGCAGATGGCTTATCAGTATTTTTTTTTAAAAAAAATCTGAAAATGAGAGGAAATTGTCCTTGTGTGATTTCTGCAGAATGTAATTTTTTTTCTCTAAAGCAGAAAGTAATTTGCAAATGAAGGATTTTTTTAGTCTTTACAAGGAAGAGAAAGATCATTATTTATGATCTCATGGTTGATCGGTTTCAGTAAAACTGGCTCCATATTTTGCTCATTAAGTTTTTATGCTGATGGTGCATTTAGTTTTGCAATGGGAAGCTTACTTCCCTTTGCAGAATGCCACCTTGCCTTTGATCTTCTGCTTCTAAGCTGTGCTGTCTACTGTCGAAACAACTTTTAAAAGCTGAAGTGAATGCAGAAGGAAAGAAAGAAAGATTATGAAAGGCTCTCTTACCACAGATACCTGCTCAGTGCTGCTTTAGCATAATGTTAAAAAGATATTACTAACCATGAGAAGGCAACTCTAGAGTTCACCATTAAAAATAGGAGACCATGTGACATCATTCTAGGACAGTGAAGGCTAACCTTTTCCAGACCCAAGGAACGCGGACAAATGTGTGTGCGCCTGAACCCCCAAAATGCAATGCGTGCGCAGTCCCGTGCATGCGGCTTGTGCCTCCCACACACGCCCTGTCCCCCACACATGCATGGCAGAGACCCGAAGACCAGCTGACCGGCAGGAGGCACATGTGCGGCGGAGCTGAACTGGGGCAACGGCTCACGTGCCCACAGAGAGGGAGCTGCGTGCCACCTCTGACACGTGTGCCATAGGTTCGCCATCACAGTTCTAGGAGCTGTGTTTTTAAGGGATCCATAATTTTTCCCATATAACTAAGATGTGAAGTAGAATTTCAAAACAACAGAAATTATTATCAATTTTTCACTGCAAGTTGAGTCACCCTACCATTTCCACAATTTCCGTTCACACTGAAGACACACAGGCCAATCACAGATGATCATTAAGGATAAAGCTATCTGATAGGAACAAATGAACAAAATGAAGATAGATGTTTTCCAAAAATGCCACCAAATAAAAGGAGGGAATAATCACTCTTCCCTAACTGGATAATTTACAAATGAGTGAGATTACAACATCTCTACTTCCCAGAATCTGGGAATAATAGAAATCACACCTCAAGGGAAGTGTCAGATTGGGGAAGACTGATATATGTTACTCTGTTTTTTGCTCTAGTAGCATTTATGAGCAATGCCTTATTCTATTTATTTAGAATTAGGCAATGCCTTATTCTATTTATTTATTTAGAACAGGGGATTTCAAACCTGTTTGATCCCATTGCGGGCCGTATCAGGATTTTGTTTGCCCTTGGGGGTGGGTGGGCATGACCTGGTCATTGCAGCCGACTGGGTGGGCATGGCTGGGGTGAGCCAGGGCCGGGACAGCACAGGCTGGTCCCTCGCCATATCTGGGATGGCTCCGTGGGCCAGATCTGACCTGCAGGCTGCGTGTTTGACACGTATGATCTAGAACATTGTTTTACTGCATTTTTATTCCTCTCTTCTCTTAAAGAGTTTGGAATAACATATACAGGTGAGGATATAAGGAAGGAATGGATGACAGAAGCCATAATAAAAGCATCTAAAAACATTATTTAATAATTCTGGTTACTTACTCAGAAGAGAGAGAGAGATCGTTTCCTAGATCACTATGTCAAGTGCAAGATGCAGTAGGAAAAGTCAGCCATGAGATAACTGCCCACAAGGAACTGTCTTTTTTGGGCAAGTTTTATAGTCCTTCAACCTTTCCTCCCAACCCCCATTGGAGTTGCTTAGATTGCTTTTGGGGAAATATGTCAGGAAATAGTTGCATAGCTTGGCATCAGCAGGAGAAAGTTACATATTAGCAAGGATTAGCTAAACTGTAAAGCATTTAGCAAGTATTAGGTGCCTAGTTAAGGCAAAAGTAGGAAATAATTATCTAATTGAAGTGGAGAGCTTGTTAACTTGCGGGTTCAGACAAAGCAAAGTAGCACACAGGTTTGGGAAGCAAATGGGAAGAGACTAACTTGTTAAAGCAAGTCTCTGGATGCTAATTAAAAGTGCAGTTCAGTCAGAGGACAGGGGAAAGTTTTCAATGACAGTTTAAAAATGATGAAAGAAAAAAAATTAAGAATCCCTTTCTGTATGAGAATAGCATCCTCATGAAACATGGTAAGAAAGCTGGGAATTGATGCAAGAGAAATTTCTGTCCTGCCAACGATTGTTATGTAGTCATTAGCATTCTTTCACTCCTATTTGAACTATACTACTAGAGCAATATCTTCCTAAGTTTCAGGGCTTTGCATTCTGTTGTAATTATCCTGCTTCGCTGAGCATTCTATCAGTCTGTAAATAGTTCATTCTACACAGGGCATAGTGATTAGATTGTAGGCTGATTCTTAATCATCAAACTAGTTAGTAATTTCCCATGTTATCAAAATACAATCTCTTATGAGCATGGAACCTTAAGTTCAATTTAGAAAGATACCATTCCCAAAGTGAACAATTCCTATGTATGTGTAGGCACTTGTCTTAGCCTGCAGATAGCCTAGAACCTGGCTTTCAAGACATTCAACTATTCATTTTAACAAAAGAGGAGAGAAGAATAGACAATACCTGGGTCAAAATTGCAGTTTATCCCAGTGATTAATAACAATTGATCCGTTCTAGCTACTTATGGGCTGATGATGATAACTGAATAATTCAGGCTTCTAAATCTTCATCCTGAACCCCATACTAAAGAATTACAATTTTTTTAAACCAACTGAAGATAGGATTTCAATTTTGTGGTGTTATATAGGTAATTAATGGGAGAAGAGAGATTAAACATCTTATGCTGTTCCCTCTTCAGGTCATTCCCTAATAAAGAAATGGTCCAGTTGCCATTATCTGTTTTATTATTTTTTTTATCTATTGATGCTGAAATAAATCTCTGTAATAAATCTCTAATTTAGAGATTTATTTAGAAATGAATCTTTATTCTACTAAAACTTACAGAAGAGAAATATGATGAGCTAGCATTTTCTTGAATTGTCCTCTTGAATATTGTTTTAGATTAATATTCAGTCAGTTTTTCCAATAAGAAAGTCTTGAGGAGAGTAGTACCTGAACATATTTGAGAACACTTCATTGCCTAGTAGTTCAAGTGTTCTGCAACATTGCCAAGTCCAGAGCCACATCAAATCTTGAGTATTTTACCACTATAATTGTTCCCAATCAGTCTTTTTTAACACTAGATTCTTCAACAGTAAAAATACTGAGAGCATTTTTGGAGAAAAGATTAACCTGCCCTGTTTCCCCCAAAATAAGACATCTCCTGATAATAAACCCAATTGGGCTTTTGAGTGCATGGCAATAAGGCCAAGCACTTATTTCAGGGTTCAAAAAAATATAAGACAGGGTCTTATTTTCGGGAAGACACGATATTACTTGTACGGATACATATATGATCATGAACATAGAGATCTTTTCTAAAAGCATGTGGGACTGTGACTTGACAAAATGAGTAGCTATTCTAAAAAAGAATAGTTGTATTTTAAAATACAGTCATATACAGTCAAAAATTGACTACAAATACAGTCAAAAGAGAGAATTGATTGGATTAATAATTCTACCACAGAGGTCAGCATTCTATTCAGAGGCATAGAAAAATATACATGCAGCATTGCAAAGCACAGAGTAAAATAAAAAGATTCAAAATGAAATTCTCCTTCACCCTGAAATAATTCCTGGATGATAAACTAAAAATGTCTCTAAACTAAAAATTGTACTAACATTTTTTGTCCTTGACTCAAGCCTTTCACAGCAGATTCCTCAATGCACTAAATTCTTGACTTCACCACAACAATGGGCCCTCAAAGACAACAAGGCTTTGTCTGGATTATATATGGATCTCCCTGCAGGATATCATAAAGAAAATACTGAACAAATATCAGAACAAATATTTAGTGGGTGCTTTTCTGAAGAGTAAAATTTTCTGTTTGGTCGCATATGAGGCAGCATGGATTGCTACAGGTAGATAAACAAGGTAATACAACAAGAATACTTCTCTACCAGGGGTAGAGCCTTCTCTGTAGGCGTGCCCACCCTCTGGAACAACTTCCCTTGGGGCTTTGGCTGGCCCCTGACCTTCGTACCTTTCGCCGGAATTTGAGTTCCCCGGTCTGGACTGATGGGTTTTTTTTACGGGTTTTAACTGTATTTGTTTAATTAGGCATTTTAACTTGCTTTGGATTGTGGTTTTATTGTTGTGAGCCGCCCTGAGTCCATTGGAGATAGGGCGGCATATAAGCCTAATAAAATAAAATAAAATAAAATAAAATAAAATAATAAAATAAAATAAAATAAAATAAAATAAAATAAAATAATAAAATAAAATAAAATAAAATAAAATAAAATAAAATAAAATAAAATAAAATAAAATAAAATAAAATAAAATAAAATAATAAAATAAAATAAAATAAAATAAAATAAAATAAAATAAAATAAAAACTTACAGCCTCCTTAACAAAAAACTGAATTATCTATGAGGTCAAAATAATAGGTCAGAACAAAAGGATCAATAGCATTAACTCTGGAAAATGAGAGGGACGTGGTGGCTCAGTGGCCACCACTGAACTTGTCGATTGAAAGGTCAGCAGTTCAGCAGTTCGAATCCCTAGTGCTGCGTAATGGGGTGAGCTCCTGTTACTTGTCCCAGCTTCTGCCAACCTAGCAGTTCGAAAGCACATAAAAATGCAAGTAG
Organism: Pantherophis guttatus; assembly: GCF_059756535.1. Classification (NCBI taxonomy): domain Eukaryota; kingdom Metazoa; phylum Chordata; class Lepidosauria; order Squamata; family Colubridae; genus Pantherophis; species Pantherophis guttatus. The sequence continues at coordinate 105,584,089 of NC_142063.1, forward strand.
AAAAATAGGGACCACCTTTGGTGGGAAGGTAACAGCGTTCTGTGTGCTTTTGGCGTTTAGTCATGCCAGCCACATGACCACGGAGATGTCTTCGGACAGCGCTGGCTCTTTGGCTTTGAAACGGAGATGAGCACTGCCCCCTAGAGTCAGGAATGACTAGCACATATGTGCGAGGGGAACCTTTACCTTTACCTTGAAATGAATATAATTCTCAGGGGGATTTCGGATTATATCATAGAATCAGAGAATGGAAGAATAAGAAGATACATTGGTGATCATCTATTCCATAAATTTTCTAAGCAGGAATCCACCACTACAACATTCCCAATAAATGGTCATCAAGCCTATTTAATCATTTCCAGTAGGGAAAGTCCTTTACCTCCTGAAACAATTTGTTCCACTGCTGAACAACTCTTGTTGGGAATTAGTTTCCTGATTCTCAACCCAAATCTCCTTCGTTATAATTTAAAACTTTGTTTCTCACCCTATGTTATGGAAACTACACTCAGTAATTCTGCCCTGAGAACGGTTCATACACTGCAGAACCTCTTCAAGTACCTGAAGACAGCAATAATGTCTCCCTGCAGTCTTCTCTTCTTCAGCCTGAACATACTCAATTCCTCCAATTCTTCCTCTTAAGCTTTTTGATTCTGAGACAATACTTCTGTTGATGCAGTATATGATTGCATTACATATTTTGCAGCTGCATCGGGGTGAAATGCTCCTGGTTCGGACCGGATCAGGTGATCTGGTAGTGATTGTGGCAGGTGGCTCGGAGAACCAGTAGCGATGGTGGCACGAGGCTCTGCCCACCTGCCCGGGTGCCATTACTTTCTGCATTTAAAAGGTAAAAAAAGGCTGACGATCGTGTGCCACAGCTGTGATTGTCAGAGCCTCTTTTTTTTAGCTTTTAAAAGCATTTTTTACAACCCCTGAAAAGGTTGTAAAAAAATGCTTTAAAAAAGTAAAAAAAAAAAGTTGGCCATGCCCACCCAGTCACATTACCCCCCCCCACCAAGCCACGCCCACAGAACCGGTAGTAACAAATTTTACATTTCACCACTGAGCTGCATCACTCTGTTGGCTCACGTTTAATTTGTAATCCTTCAAGACACCCAGTTCTTTTTTATATGTCTTGCTGCCCAATATGGTTCCCCAAAACCTATATTTGTACCTTTGATTTTTCCTACTGAAATGAAAAATTTTGCATTTGCCCCTCCATTTTTCTGATTTCTGCCAGTATTCCAGTCTATCAAAGGCCTCCTGATTCATGTTATGCCCTGTCTTTGTTATCTGTGATCTCTGTTAAGATGGCAATGTGCTGAGCTGATTTCTTTCTCTCCCTGCATGAGCTGTTGAAAATAGTATTTTGAACTGTCTGTCCAAACCACTTGGAAAGTAGAAATATTAATTGAACCACCTTTTATTGCATTTGGAATTTTTGGGAAATAAATTGCCTTACAAGCAAAAGAAACAAGTTTATTCTCTCCACAGTAAGCAGACAGTAATCCAGAGCCAGAAAGTGTGTCTTTAATTTAGAAATTAGGTATTCCTTAAGATCTCAGGACTCTGGTTGATAGCCAATTAAAATATTAATTGTACAGAGAGTGATTCTGATTCCAAATATACCTTCTGACAATGAAATATGAGAGATCTCCAATTTTGAACTTTTAATTCTAACAGTTTATCAACAGATTGCACAGTACAGTATGCTCCAAAGTATAAGTTTTAGAAAATTCAAGCAAAGCTTTGCAAAAGTTTGTTTAGGAGCCAGTGAAGGGATTGGCTCTTCAGAATTCCTCTCTGGATTAATAAGGCAAGGATCACCCATTAAGGGGTTGCAAATCAGCATTCTCCAGCAGGTGTGAGCGGTCTGGGAGTTGGCGGCTTATCCATTTTGCCAAAGCCATACTTGGCACCTGTTTGTCTATTTCCTCTCTTAATTACTTTAGGAAGTTTCTGATAGCTCTTAGTGGGATTTTTTTTTGACCAGGATTGTATCACAAGGCTTAAATGATTTGTTTATAACTGGGGAGAGATTTCTTCTGCTTTATTTCTTAAAATAAGCTTGGATTGTAAAATTGATTTTTTGATTAAAATTAAAATATGTATGGTAATATTTCTGGTAGCTCTTAATAGTTTTTTGCTGATTAGGGTGGAATGTTGTTTCCAATCTGACTATTGATATAGGTTGAGTTATGGGAAGAAAATACTTCTTTAAAAACTTTAATTATTAAAGAAGATGTTAAGTTAGCCAAATTGTTCATAATTGTCTAGAGGGAGAGAGTCATCATGTCTGTCTGTCTTCCTGCCTACTGTCTGTCTGTCTATCTCTTTTTTCTATTTTCTGTCTCTTTCCACTTTTTCTTTTTTTTGTATTTTCCTTAGTTTGCATTAATTTTTTATCTTGGTATTTGTAAAGATTAAGAATAATTAAAGTCCTTGCTTGTGGGCAAATCAATGGTATTTCTTGCAGATATTCCAATCGATCATGAAGACAAGCATCTGTGACATAACTCCCCAGACAATTCTTGGTAAGAGAAGCAAAACTGTTCGGATAGTGGATGTTACAGCATATGGAGATGGCACATTAGAAGAGAAAGGACTGGAGAAAATCCCAAAATACAAAAACCTAGAAACAGAACAACTGTGGGAATAAAAAGCAAAGTTAGGTGCCTTGGGGACAATCCCAAAACAACTGGAGTCCTGATTGAGCACCATTAGCATTGTCAAAATCACCATCAATCAATTGCAAAAGGCAGCTTTATTTGGAAGAGCTTGAATCTTATGATGATAACTTTTAAATTCCATCCAACAACTTCTGCTTATCTCAGGTCCTTGGGACTCCATAGCTGGATAATAATGCCAGATCCAGTTAAAACATCTGGCTGATCGTGCAACTAATCATAATAATTCTATTCACAGTTTCTCAGAAGCAAGCCCGAGTTGAGTAAACGCTTACCCCAATTTTTGTCAAGTTAGAATTTAAAAAGATAAAACCGCTTATTACATATAATTTCTCTGTAGTTTCCCCCCCTTCTGCAACATGCTCTAAATCGCGCCTGCCGAGGAAAAATAAAAACCCCCGCACACCCGCGGCCGTCCCCCCGTTTTTTCTCCAAAACGTCGGCCGGTCTCGCTCCTTCGCTCCTTTAAAGCGGCTTGGCCCCGGACTCCATTTCCCATCTTTCCTCAGGCGCGCTGTCCCTTCCGCCTTGCCGTAGCCGGGCGTGGGAGAGAAGGGAGGGGAGGGCAAAATGTTGGAGGAAAGGCTGTGTGTTTACTTCCGGCCACCCTGAGAGCCGAGGGCGTGTGTCGCTCGCTTACTTCGGCTGGTTGGCTGAGGGGAACCCGGCGGGCGCTGCCTTGGGGGCGGGAACCCAGCGGAGCCGCCCGGAGGCGGAGGGGGGGGGGGCGGGGGGAGAAATTAAAAAAAAAAAAATAACGGCGGTTTCGGACGGCAGCGGCGACGCGAAGGAGGAGAGCGGAGGAGTCAGGCGGGACAAGGTCCGCGTTGGGACCGGCACCCATGAGTCACCTCCGAGGCCATTGCGGACGGTGAAGCCAAGCTTCTTCAGGCAAAGCAGGCAGGCAGGCAAGGACGTAGCCGGACCCGCCGCCTGCTTGCTCGCTCGCTCGCTCGGCCCAGAGCACCGCAGCGGCGCCTTGCAGGAGGCGGCGTCATGGACTGGCTCATGGGGTGAGTAGCGCTGAGTGGGGTGGTTGGTGGTTTTTTTTTGGGGGGGGGGCAGAGGCTGCTTCCAGTTCGGTGGTTCTGTCCCCCCCCCCATCCCACCATTTCTCCTCCTCGAGGGATGCCCCTGCTCGCCCATGTCTTCTCCCCCTCCTTCCTCTCGGGGGTTTGCTGGTGTTTTGTGGGAAGACGCCGGGTCAGTTTAGGAGCGCCGAAAGTTGGAAGTTTGTTCTCGAGTCGTGTGTGGCCGATGACTTCTTTCTTCCCCCCCCTCCACCACCACCACCTTCGGCTTCTTTTACTCTCTCTCCCCTCCTTCTCCTCTTCTTTCCCTCCCACACCCCCATCTCGTCTCCCCCCCCCGTTTAAAATCGAGGTGGCTTTTGAAAAGAAAAGAGGAGGAAAGAAAAAAAAAAAGAAAGGAAGAAGATGAAAGAAAGGTTGGTTGCATCCTGTTAAGGGGTAGATATGCAATAATATTTGCACGGAATCGAAAGTCCATAAAAACGAGAATGAAAGTTGACTGTAGTTAATAAGTAATAACTACAGGATGGTTCCAATGTTGAGTGTGAGGACTTCTCTTTTGAGTTTGGGGATTCTTTTTTCTTTGGGGTGTGCGTCCTTTTGGAGAGTAGTTTCAAGGCTTTTTGGAGTTTGTAAAGAAATGCAAGCAGGCAAGGGGACGGTGCTCCAAACTTGGGGAACTTGTGTGTGTGTGTGTGTGGGGGGGATTTGTTTGTATTTTTTTTTTTTTTTTTAGCAAATTTTACTTAAGGTGTGGTTATCATAGACACCTTAACCATGACCTGGCAGCAGATTTCTAGGCAGGAATTGCCAAGCGGTGAGAAGTGGGCAAAAGACATGAAAGGGTGTGGTGTGAGTGAAATGCACAGTGCTTACTTTTAACCTGAGTAATAAATGGCTTCCTGTGGTGGCTAGTGTATTTAAAGTTTTCTGAGCAGTGAAAATGATATTTGATCAGATAACATTAACCTACCGCTTTCTAAATTGAAAATACAAAGCATTACAACACTTGCTTCTTGGGATCCTGTGTTGCTGGAGAACAAGGGGTCCAGAAGAAGTAGTAATACTAGTTGAGACTGAAATGTGCTGTAATAACTGACTCTTGACTGCTGATACTTTAAAAAATAGTTTTTAAGAAATAGATACGATACATGGAAAGAGTAGAAAGGGAAATATTTTTAAAAATTAGTGGAGTAATGTATATCAACCTGCCAGCTATCCAGAGTATTATTCTTCAATTGGGTTATTAGAAGGAATTTAATACACAAATGTCCCAAAGGTGCTTTTTCCAAGAGGCAACTGGACCTTCTGATTTTTTCTTTGAAGAAGTTTCACTTCTCATCCAAAAAGCTTATTCAAAGAAAAAAAGTCCAGTTGCTTCTTGGAAAAAGCATCTTTGGGACAACCATGACATGGATAACTGAGAATCTCCATAGACATTTAGTTAATACACAAATATTGCCTCAATCTATTGATATTGTAAGAATTTGGATTTAGAGAATATCGGCCCATTTCGGTCAGTTTAGGTTTCTGTCTTTGCTGTTGCACTTTAACCCACAGTTTAAATGTATGTTTGTATGTTGAAAGGTTGAAGAGAAGACCTTGACAGAGGTTAAAACCAAACATTGCTCACTGAAAAGGCGAGCTCAGTGTATTGGGATTGTAATAGTCTATTACACAGAAGACAAAAATTAGACTAACTTCCTATTACTTTAGAGTTGATTGTCTGTGGTGATCATATGCTGGCTTGATTAAGTCCCTTTATTTACAGCAATTATGTGTACATTCTTGATTTCTATGATTTATAAATATTAGTGCTTCCAAATACATTTACTAGGTAAGATGTTCTTCAAAACCTTTTAGGTTTATTCCGTAATTTGATCCTGTGCTACTCTTCATATCTTAGAGATATTAGAGAAATTTACAAGATTTCTGCAATTCTAAATCTAACTAGAGGGAAAAAACATTCTTATATGTTATAGTAAATTGAAAAAGGTATTATCCTGTTACATGGGAAATTGGCTGTTGATCAACTGAGTTACTGCCCTTATATTTAACAGTAACTGATCGGATACTATGTTGTTGAAATGCTGGCAGCACCAATATTTTATTGTAGTCGATTTGTCAAATTCCTCCTCCTTATGTTATTCAAAAACTATTCTCTCCTTAGGTGCATGAGCATTTTATTTCATAAATGCCTATGGTAGTATTAGGCCTTCAGTAACAAGAATAAATTAATTTTATAACTAGGAGTACTTGTTTCTTATTTTTGGTTTTCAGAATTCCAAGTTGATCTTAGAAACTCTGTGCCTTTTGAATTTGTGTTGAAACTCTCTGGATCCCAGATACCTATTTTTTTAGATTTAATGCTTCTAGACTTTATAAACATAAATAAAAATATCTACTTCCTTCTCTTGTCTTGAACTTTTTGTGCCTTTCCTCTTTAGTAATAAGCATAACATGTAAAATAGTACCAGGAATGGAATATGTATAGGAGAGAATGAAAAGTTTTCAAACACTTGTGGTAGTGCTTCTAATCTCTTAATAATTAGGGAGTACTCTACATAAAATCTAAGAATGAGAAGATAAAAGCTTAATGACATTATATACCAAGTGTATTTTGCATTGTTCAGAAATATTTTGCTTCAATTACATATACTTAATAAGAAGAAATAATTTATTAATAAATAATATGACAGCTAAGCTGCAGCTCCCATAAGGTCCTTTGAGGATATCAGCTACTGAAAGTATCATAATGTAACAATCAAAATTTCTTCTGATTGTATAAAATAAATATCCTATAATTTGCTGCTGAACAATCCCATGTTAAGATTATGTGGGCAAATTCAATTGCACCACACATAGTAGTACACTGTGCAGTAAATTTAGCCTTTTAAACTACAGGAACTTTTAATGAGACTATTGTGCATAGAATATATAATGTGCAGTTTTAATTAATATCCAGAAGTGCATCTGTTTTGCATTTCATTTTGATATAATTTGAAAGTTTTTTGCATTTTTTGCACACACAAAAAAAGATTTCTCTGAAAGATGGCTAATTCGTGGCTTTTTTAATTGTATAGTCATAAATATGCCTACCGGGAAACAATTATAAAAGAACACCACTGCTAAATAAATCTGTGCTTCTGAATATGACAAAAGTATGATTATACCATCATAGGATCTGCTGCAATGTAACAGAAGCAAGTATCATTTTTTGAAATATTTTAAATACAATTAGCCTAAGATTATGGGGTTGTCAGTCCTCTGGGACAGATTTGAAGGTGCCTGAGGTAGTGACTTAATGGAAAGGAAGAATTGATCTGCCAGTAGTATCCATTCCACTGACAAACAGTACAACCATAACATTTGGATTATAGTATTAGTTCCTTTAGACAGTCCCAAAGGCAGTATAATTAAATAATTATATTTAGGAAATAGGCCCATTTCTAGATTAACATTGCCATTCGGTGAGTGTTTATCTAGCATACTTTTTAAGCAGTTATTAGCAACATAGTTTAAGAAACCTTCACACAAAGCACAAAAATGGCAGCTAGGTTAAGAGGCATATCGTTAAGCACTGTTTAGTTACCAAGGCTACTAGTCATTGATAAACTGTTCATTAATTTCTTTGACTTGGAACCTTTAACATACCTTAATCACAGCAAATTCCCATATACTAATTAATTGCATATTATGCAGAGTACTTTTTTTCTGACCTTAGTATATAATTAATCTGTAGCATGTTCAATTAGTCTAAGTATACAAATATTTATGAAGAAAAATAACTATATCACAAATAATAGAAATTGTTTTAACAAAGTTGATATCTCTGACAGTAGCAAATTAAGCAACAGTTAATATTAAAGGATTTTCTGGATTCTTTTTTCGCTTTTGCCTTTATCAGTCATTCATTTCAAAAAAGGAAAGTAAACCTTGGGACCACTATGCAAATTGAAGAAATAGTACGTTACAATTTGTAATACAAATATTAAAATCCATAGCTGTATTGTCTTACAATATTGCTATTAACTTTGCTGTACTTCAGTTATGCTATGTTATGCTCTGCTATAGTTGGGGTGAAATTGCTTGCAAGAGATGCAGACTTTCTCTTTCATTCTGCAGCTTATGGATTCTCAAGTACATTTTGGAAGTGTTTTAGGATCTAAAGAGAGAATAATCAATCCTTCCCCAGCTTTGTCAGTGAAAACTGCTTTAATGGAATTGAACACTTAGCTTGTACTTTTTGTATGAATGCCATCATTTAAATAGTGCATAGCTGACTGATAAAATTTGATTAGTTTCATTCATATTTAATTAAGTTCTTCATTTTTTCCTTTAAAAAAAAAAAACTTTTTAAAGTTAAACACAAGTGATGACTTAGAGTCCTAAAACAGGTTTTCCATTCACACTTATATTTAATTTTATAGCACTGTTCTGTCTGTTCTTGAACAATCTGATATTTCTTGCATTGTTCATCAGACTGGGAATAATTTACAGCTGCTGCTTCTTTACACCACTTTGTTCTAAGATAGTCATTTATCTTTAGCATTTTTTCTAGTTCTAAATATGCCTCAGGGCATCAATTTCCAGCAGGAGCAGGGAAGCAACATGTAATCCTATGTTTTGAACTGAATTTCTATGGTTACATTTCAATAATTTTCACATAATAAAAACAAGTTCAGGCAATAAAAGTAGAACTCATGTCATAAATTTCCATTTTGTAAGTTGCAATGTGCGATAAGCAAAGAGCCAGTCATTACCTCTAATGAGGAAGCTTTTAGCATGTGGAATATAGCAACCCCTTCCTTGTTTTACCCCTCAGGAATTGTGGATTTTTTTCCTGTGTCATTAGCTTGTCCCAAATTAATATGCTTAATGACATTGATCAGCCCAAATCAATCTACTGCAGGATGAAGACCACCTCATTGAAGGTTGTAGATCACAATTTACTTCTCTGGTCCAGCATGCTTTAGCTATTTTTGACTTCTTTAGGGCTGAGAGAGGTTGACAGGCCCAGAGTCCCCAATCTGACTTCCATGCCTGCACGCAGTACCATCACCACTATACCTTATTGTCTCTCATTCTGCTATACATGGGACCTGAACACTTGGAGGTAGAAATAAACTCCTATAAACACACACACACACACACACACACACACACACACACACACACACAAAGAGGAAGATCTTTGCCATCTTCCACTTAACCCATAAATTGTTTATTGGCTATAGGGAGAAATGGTGGAATTGTAAATTATACTGTAATTGCTAAATGCACCTACGAATATTCTTACTGTGAGAACTTTCATAGTGTTTAAGTTTTCCTCCTTGATCTTGTACACTTATTTCTGCTGAAAATCTTAAAACCAGCTAGTTTAATATAAGCATCTTGTTGAACCATCTAGAGTACTTACAGATTTTCTTTGAGAGGGATAGAAATAAGTCAAGTCTTAGTCCTTCAGCTCTAAGCAGAGGGAAAAGCATTACAATGCCCTTCCTAATTCTTGGTTTTTCTCCTGGAAAGAGAGAGCTACATAGTTCCTTTCTTTGCTCTTCATACACAGCTTTTGATTGATACCATTTCCTGCTCCTTAGCCTTGTTCATGAATAGACCCTTATAAAGAAGCAGGCTATAGCTCATATGGAAGATTCCTTGGCTCAGAAGAACTGGTTGTCTGTAAGAGATATTGCCTGCTTCTCTCATGGTAGGGCAGCTGTTTCCAGTATGGTTTGCCTCTTCAGTCCATGATCAATCTTCCTTCACATTCTCTTTTATTTTCATATCTTGGATTTTTCACAATTTGAATGACTCTAAAACACTTCTTTAAAAAGACATTTATAGTTTGGGATTGGTTGAAAACTTCCTGTCAATCTATCAACATTTTTCATTTGATTGGTACAAATTTCAGTCCATTATTTCAGACAGGTACATTCCAAAACTGCATGGGGTTATTGATTGATTGCTAGATGATACTTCTACCTTGCTTTAATCAGATGACTCTCAATGGCTTACAGGGGTATAAACAAAAGTTAAAACATCCTTGGTAAAGTTAAAGTCAGCCAGGAACAATCAACAAGGGTAACAATAACCTCAGCCTCCTACCACCCCCACCACCCCCACCTAAGGGCACAAAAAGATACAGAATAACACAGGAAACAAAAAGTGAGTTGGCATCGGGTATAAAAATGCAAGAAAAGGCCCTCTAAAAGAACTTTGTTTTGAACAGTTTCCAGAAGACTGATAAAGAATATTGTGAATTTATTTTAGAAGAGGTAACCTTTCTATAGCTGTGGGCTATGTTTTGTGGTATTCTTTGAATAACTATGATTGAAGTATATGGGGCAATTACATGAAAACATATAGATTGGTGTGGCAGGAAAGTGAGAGAATTTGTTTGTTTTTTACCTACACTGTTTCGTTTGTTTGTTTGTTTGTTTGTTTGTTTATTTATTTATTTATTTATTTATTTATTTATTTATTTATTTATTTAATCAGATTTCTATACCGCCCTTCTCCTTTTGGACTCAGGGCGGTGAGGTGCTCCATCTGGTTTTATGGCTGTATTGGATGTAAGAGTATTCAGGTGTTCCAGTTAACTAAATAATTTGACTGTGTTCCAGAATAGTACAAAATTCTACACATTTGTACGCAACTATACTGTTAGAAGAAAACAATCATATGCAATATTACAGCCTCCACATTGTTTTCTCACCATCATCATCATTTTACCCATTGTCTATCCACTGCAGGATGAAGGCCTTCTTCCGCAAGTAGAAGATTTTTCTCAGATGTGCATTTTCTCTGCTGTGTGTAAAAGTGTTCATATAGTTGTTAAAAGGTTAATATTAGTAGTAACAAACTATGTGCCAAGTTTAACTGAAAGGTTAAATGCTATTCTCAGTCTGAATAGAGAGATGAAAACTTCTAGCCTTGCTGAATTTCATCAATGTGATAATAAATGGCAGGAAATCACAGGTGGGCCTCGACTTTGGACTGTAATTTTCATAGTAAGTTTTTTGCCACAGAAACTGGTAGAAAACCATAGGAAAATGTAATCATGTGATCGCACAACACTAAAGTAATTGTAAATGCAGGACAATTGCCAAATACCAGAATTTCAGTCATGTGACTGTGAGAGCGGGATGATGGTCATAACTTCTAATTTAAATCATAACTGGATTTTATGAAGGATGTTGTTGATTTGAACCATTGTTAAGTAAACAGTTGTAAGTTGAGGACTTCCTTTACAAATTGTAGGCTATCTTCTCCTGATCTACCCATTTGGATTGATTTAAAATGTATTTTGTACATGTGCACTTACCGGTGTATGTTTTATGTCTATGGTAATCCGTAGGAAACTTTCTGAATATAATGGAGATAAACCTATTCTGGTTATCAAAATAATGTATGTGGAACAGCATGTATGGGATTGGACACTTCATTCTGTATATATTTAATACAAAGAGTTGTATATTGGGATATCATAGTCAATATAGATTTCATATTAATGTCCTTTAGATTTGATTGTAAGCAAGGAGGTTTTCAGATTCAGTGCACTTAAATTACTGAACAATACTATAGATATAATTCATTTTCTGTGTATAATCATTACATTGGACAACAAAGATTTTGCTTCCTGAATATGTTTGGGTGTATCTTACAGGTTTTTGGCTGCTAATCATGAAAATAACCTGTAAGTTAATACACAGTATACCGTTTTATGGAAATCATCTGTTTTTACACAATGCTAGTATATAAAATCTTTAGTATTTGTTGGCAATGCTGCACACATGAAGGAAACATATGAAAACGTGGAACTGTTATTGAAGTACATCCAGTAACCAAGTACAACTGGAATAACTGTGGCGATCTAAAAGTAGTGGCTCTGCTGCTTGGAATGCAGCTCAGATATGCCAAGTACTGTTACATATGGGAATAGGACAGCTGTGCAAGAGTGTCACATTACATTAAAAAGAAATGGCCACTCTGAAAGAATTTGGTTCCAGGAGAGAAAAACACGGCACATGAACCTCTCATTGACCCAGCAAAGATATTTTTGCCTCTGCCTCACATAAAACTCGGACTGATGAAAAATTTTGTGGAAGCAATGAACAAGGAAGGTGAAGGTTTTTATTACCACCTGAGACAGATCTTTCCAAAAATAACTGATGCCAAGTTTAAGCAAGGCATTTCTGTTGGTCTACAGATCAGATACATCATCAATGATGAGCAATTCAAAGAGCTGTCAGTGGGGCCATAGAAAATCACATGGAACGCATTCAAGGATGTCATTGAGAATTTTCTTAGCAATTACAGAGCATCAAACTACATTCAGCTGTTTGACAAATTTCTTACAGTATATAAGACCATGAATTAAAACATGTCACTGAAGATTCATTTTCTGCATTCATAGTTGGGCTTAATTCCTGCCAATCTAGGTGTAGTCAGTGATAAATATAGTGAAAGATTTCACCAGGACATTGCCACAATGGAAAAACAGTATAAGGGTAACTGGAATCCATCAATGCTGCCTGACTGTTGTTGAACACTGTAGCGAGATGCATTGCACTCTGAGTACAAATGAAAATCAGCAACAAAACACTTTTAGCACTATTAAACTCATGCAGCATGTCAGAAACATTATGCAATTAAATACATTGTAGTCATTAAGGTTAATTTCATATTTCTTAAGATTCCTATGTGATACAGTCATTCAGTGTTCAATTTCAAGGGGTCCATCATAATTTATTTTTTATTTTTTATTTTATATTGGATTTCTATACCGCCCTTCTCCCTGAGGACTCAGGGCGGTGTACAGCCAGATTAAAAAAAAACATGCAGAACAAATATTAAAAACAATTAAAAGATATATAAATTTGGCCCAATTAAAACTCATTTACCAATTAAAAACGTTTAAAACATTTAAAAACAGTTAAAAATTTCATCTTAAGCCAGCCCGGCTTGTTTAAATAAATGGGTTTTAAGGGCGCGACGGAAGGCACTGAGGTCTTGGATTCTCCTTATCTCTGGGGGGAGCTGATTCCAGAGGGTAGGTGCCCCCACAGAGAAGGCCCTCCCCCTGGGGGTCACCAGCCTGCATTGTTTGGCTGATGGCACCCCGAGGAGGCCCTCTCTGTGGGAGCGCACGGGTCGCTGGGAGGTCGTCGGTAGCAGCAGGCGGTCTCGCAGATAGCTAGGCCCTATGCCATGGAGCGCTTTAAAGGTGATAACCAACACCTTGAAGCGCACCCGGAAGACAACTGGGAGCCAGTGCAGCTCGCGCAGGAGCGGTGTTACATGGGAGCGCCATGCTGCTCCCGTCACTACCCGCGCTGCTGCGTTCTGGACCAGCTGGAGCCTCCGGGTGCTCCTCAAGGGGAGCCCCATGTAGAGAGCGTTGCAGTAGTCAAGGCGAGAGGTGACGAGGGCATGAGTGACTGTGCACAGGGAATCCCGATCAAGAAAGGGCCGCAACTGGCGAATCAGGCGAACCTGACAAAAGGTCCCCCTGGTTACAGCCGTCAGATGTTCCTCCAAGGACAGCTGCATATCCAGGAGGACTCCCAGATTGCGAGCCTTCTCTGTGGGGGCCAATGACTCGCCCCCAATAGTCAGTGATGGAGTCAACTGACTATATCGGGATGCCGGGAGCCACAGCCACTCAGTCTTGGAAGGGTTGAGCTTGAGCCTGTTCCTCCCCATCCCAAAAATTGTTCAGGGAGCCAAACTTTTAGGGAAAAAATTGTTATCCAGTGTTGTTTTTTGAGCTGTGGTGCTGCAGTGGTTAGAATGCAATACTGGAGGCTACTTCTGCTGACTGCCAGCTGTCGGCAGTTCAATATTCACTGGCTCAAGATTGACTCAGCCTTCCATTCTTCCGAGATCGGTAAAATGAGGACCCAGATTGTGGGGGGCAATATGCTGACTCTGTAAACCGCTTAGTGAGGGCTATAAAGCACTGTGAAGTGGTATATAAGTCTAAGTGCTGTTGCTATTGCTATTTATGAATCTAATGGACTCTGGCAGTATTTTTTTCAGACTGTTAGACTAAAATGGCTCTCCTTCAGCAATGTCATTCCTGAATGCAGCATGTCTTTGTACAAATAAAACTAGGACTTTCTCCCTTTCTTCCTCTCACATTTATACATGTTCTGTTCTGTGCTTTATCAATTGGTACATTGATTTGTTAGATCACTTTTTTCCTAATATATTGGTTGTTGGATCCATGTTAGATAATGTTAGATAAAATTGGATAACTCAAAAGCTGAGTTGAACTCGTGATTACATGAACAAATTTATATTATTTTCATTATGACAGTACAGAAGTGATTGTCACCATCTAATGAGATGTTAAAAGCCTCATATTCTAATTAATAACTAGGTCTGAATACACTTAGCTTTTTTATATAGGTTAAGATAATGCTATATTAATTTGCTTATTCTCCCTTGGGCAGATATTTGCTTCATTTTTGTTTTTATAAGTTACAGGAAACTACCTCTAAAACTTGTGATAGACAAGTTTTCCTTCAGTTACTCTTTTTTTTAAAAAAAATAGACATTTAATACTGGGACATTTCTCCCTTGTAAACTAAAAAAATGCAAAATCTGATTAGTTTAGGGTCAGTTTTGTCTTTATATTGAGTTACAGCAAAATTATAGTGTGGCTTTGTTAAAATAAATACACAATAAGTTAATATGGTATAAATTAAGAAAATAGTAGCCTAGTGAATTCTATTAATGAGATTCTTACCTTGCATTCATTATTTTAAAGAAATTCTTAAAGCTCTTGTTATATTTTTTAAAAATCAATTTGAATTATTTACTGTTTTTCTCAAAGCAAGGATTTCCCCTGTTTTGCAGTACTTTGCAGTACTTTGCACACATTATCTCTAAATGTGGTTTTATACCAGGTACTTTCAGTAAAATAGCTAAAAGTCATATAATTTTTTTGATTAAGCAGTTGGTATCTTCTAAACAGTGTGACTGAGACTTTCAAAATATTGATTGATTCATTGTGGGAATCTTCATAGAATCATAGGAATAGAAGGGATCTTGTGGAGATCTAGTTCAAACACTGCCCAGGGCTGGAATGCTTAGGCCATCCCAGACAAATGACTGTCCAATCTTTGTTTAAAAACTTGCAGAGATGGAGCTCCCATGACCTAGGAGGCAGGTTATTATACTACTTAATATTTATTCTGTTGTTAACAGTTTAACTATTACAAAGTTTAAGGTTTCATCTACATCAGGGCTGTCAAACTCCTGGTCCATGGGCCGGATGTGTCGTGCTGGCCACGCCCATTTTAGTGAAGGAAAAAAGTCCCGATAATCACATGATGCCGCCATGACGACGTGAGTTTGACATCCCTGATCTACATGAAGTATGCTTCCAGAATATGGTCTTAGTTCTGAGGGAGAACTTGCTCTCCTTTTGTAAATACTCCATTGTGTATTCCTCCAAGGCAGAAAAATGCAGTGTTTGAAACAGGACGCAAACAGGAAGTGCTCTTCACAACTAGAAATTACTAAGTCTGAAAGAAAACTGATGTAACAGTTTCACAGCTACAAGTTTTAAATTATGAGAAATATATTTTCTCATAATTTCTCATATCTTAGAAAATATATTTTCTAAATGAAACACCACGATAATATAGGAAATAAGAGATAAAGATTTCCTTTTTAAAAGTGCAATCATAACAGAAGGCTTACAATGGACACCCCCACTCCTCTTGCATGTTCTAAGGCAAAAGAAAAGCAAGGCAGTGTTCTTTTATCTAGATGGCAACATCTCTTCATTCCTTCAAGATACCAGCCAAATTCAGACATAGTAACTGTTAATCATTGATGAATAAACTCCCATAAACAAAGAGAACACTTAAACTTTATCATGTTACCAAGTATAAATGGACATCAGAAATCTTTTATGGCTTGTATGACATTGCATAAATAACAGATTGGCTGTTTTGTTTTATCTAAACTCTTTTTTGTTCCAAGAAATATAGCTATTTGAATGAAAAAGTCTACTGAATGCTAGAATAAAAAATGATAACAGTATTAAGGGCTTACTCTGACATACAGGACAAATTAACAATGTTAGATGAGATGATATTTACTGCAAGCTAAAGGTCAGCTCATGCACTTCAACATTATTAAGTACTTTGTCACAGTGTAAAAATAAATTGACACAAAGAATGTCTAAATTGCTTCCTCTATCCATCTTATACAAATAGTCAACTTTGAACTACTTTGTTGCATTTTAGACATAAAAGATTTAAATTAAGACAATAGATATTGTGGCAAAATGGCTCTTCTTTTAATGCAGAAGAATCAGTAACTATTCTTTTGATTGATACAATTTTATTTTTGTCTCTCAACAGTTGCATTGTAGAAAACCACAGAACTGGGTGTTGTTTTTAACAGTTCAGTGGATTCTGTTCTTTAGCTTAATCTATTCCAATTCTGATGTGATGTGCGAAAGATAGGGGCTACAAAGATCCAGTATAATGATATAGTGATTCAGAACTTGGAATACAAATCCGGAGATCAAATTCAAGTCTACCCTTGGCTAAAAAAGCTGTATGGATGACTTTGGGCTAGTCTTTTTCTCTCTTAACCCCTCTACATCGCAGAATACTGTTATGGCAAGAAAATGAAGAGAGAACTCTATAGAAGTCAACTTGAGCTGCTGAAGGAAATAAATATATCTATGTCTAAAATTTATAACTAAAAATATATCTAAATAAATACAATTTTTCAAGAGTTTTCTCCTATCATTACAATATCAATTACACTCATGGAGCGTTTCCTGAATTGAAGTATTTTCATGCCATTGCAATTACTTGAATAATATGATCTAAATGAAATTCAATGGTGAAAAAAGTAAGGTTCTACATTTAGGCAAGAAAAACAAAATGCACAGGTACAGTATATGTGGTACCTTGCTCAATAGTAGTGACTGTGAGAGGGATCTTGGAGTCCTAGTGGACAATCACTTAAATATGAGCCAGCAGTGTGCTGCAGCTGCCAAAAAAGCCAACACAGTTCTAGGCTGCATAAACAGAGGGATAGAATCAAGATCATGTGAAGTGTTAATACCACTTTATAATGCCTTGGTAAGGCCATGTTTGGAATACTGCATCCAATTTTGATTGCCACGATGTAAAAAAGATGTTGAGACTCTAGAAAGAGTGCAGAGAATAGCAACAAAGATGATTAGGGGACTCAAGGATAATTATAAAGAACGGTTACTGGAATTGGATATGTCTAGTCTTATGAAAAGAAGGACTAGCGGTGACATGATAGCAGTGTTCCGATATCTCAGGGCCACAAGAAGAGGGAGTCAAATTATTCTCCAAAGCACCTGAGGGTAGAACAAGAAGCAATGGGTGGAAACTAATCAAGGAGAGAAGCAACTTAGAACTAAGGAGAAATTTCTTGACTGTTAGAACAATTAATCAGTAGAACAACTTGCCTCCAGAAGTTGTGAATGCTCCAACACTGGAAGTTTTAAAGAAATTGTTGGATAACCATTTGTCTGAAGTGGTGTAGGGTTTCCTGCCTAAGCAGGGGGTTGGACTAGAAGACCTCCAAGGTCCCTTACAACTCCTATTCTATTCTATTCTATTCTATTCTATTCTATTCTATTCTATTCTATTCTATTCTATTCTATTCTATTCTATTCTATTCTATTCTATTCTATTCTATTCTATTCTCAGTTGTTTCTTACATGGAGTTTGTTAATATGGTTTTCAGTGTTCCTAAAAATAACATTGCCTTTATGTACTGTGTAGTACTTCATTAAGCTAAGAACTTCATTTAGTGTTGCACAGGAGACTAGGTTGACTTCAATGAGTCTTAGAAGAGTTAATCCCACAACATTGCTATCACAACTTCAATTTGCCACCCAAAATTAACATTATTGATTGCATCTGTGTAACTCTAATGTTGTAAAATACTTTTTTACTAGCTACCTGTGTGGAAATATTATTTTATTTAAAGATACATTTAAAGTGATACTTGACAGTAGGCAGGCAAAAACTTTTAAGTATGTTTAAGAAGTTAAGAAAAAAAAGTTCTGCCTGGAAGACAGAGTATTTCAAGACCCAGAAAACTATTTTCACACTGAAGCTATGCATGCTGGAAAACATTTGCATTTTTTCTTTTCATTGGTAGCACATAAAACTTGAAATTATAATTAAGTTTGTAACCGCAGTAATTATAGCAAGGAGTGGGTGTAAAAAACATTTTCAAATTATAGTACTATACCTTTGGCCCACGTCAGTTCTACCTGCACTTTCATAAACAGTTATTTTGTGGCACAAGTTGATAACATATTTAGTATATTGTTATCCAGAAGAGACAAAGCTGACTATTAATATATTTTAGAAGGTTTTTAAATAAAAAATATAATATGTCTAAAACAAAGTCATCAACAGATGGCAGCATCTAGCCATCCTTGGCTGACTTCAAGGAAGGTCAGCAGGACAAAACTGTTGAGGAGCTTGGATGGGAGACCACCTTGAAAATAAATCTGGAGAGCTGGAAAGAACATATCCAGACAATGGAAAGGGCAACCATTTCCATGTTATTGCCAAGAAAAGTGCATGGAACAGTCTCTGCAATTATCTGGATTTGCATCCAACTTGAGACGGGGCGTTGGTCCTACCTAAACACCGATTCTCTCTTGCTGCGGGATGGTTCAGGAATGGGTTGATACAGTCTGATCTGCCTGGAGACTGAGTCATAATTTTCTGGCCATTCCTCCACGTCTCTCCGTCAGGCCCCAGTTTTTGGTGATGAAAGACCTGAAAGAGGATCTAGGCCAGAGCATTAGTAAGCCCCGGCTCCAGGCCCACGCGATGATGGGTGAGACTGAAACATCCCGCAGCAAGAGAGAATCGGCATTTAGGTAGGACCAACACCCCTTTTCCTAATCTGCTGTGGGATGGTTCAGGAATGGGACATACCCAAGCCTGGCTGTCCTAAGGGCGGGAAGCCAAAGGGCCTAGAGCACCCCCTAAAAAAACCTGTTGAAGGGCTAAATGAACCTGTTGAAGGACCCTCCTTCTGAAGGATGCCTCCGCAGAGGTGAAGACGTCCAGTTTATAATGCCTGATGAAAGGCGAAGGAGTAGCCCAGGTAGCTGCCCTGCAAATTTCCTCAAGGGAGGCTTGTGTGGCCCAAGCAGCGGTGGTTGCTGTGCTACAAGTGGAATGCGCAGTGATGCGCCTAGGTGGTGGCAGTGCGTTAGTCTCATATGCACGGGCTATGCACGCCCTGATCCAGCGACCTACAGTGGAAGAGGACACCTTGGTGCCGAGCAAGGTAGGCTGGAATGAAATGAATAGAGCCTCGGTCTTCCTGGAGGGCACGAGAGATGTATACCTTAAGGGCTCGACACGCATCCAAGGTATGCCATTTCTTTTCCAAGGCATGAGAAGGCCAAGGGCAAAAGTTGGCAAGATGACCTCCTGGGCACGGTGGAACCAGGAGTTAACCTTGGGAATGAATGAGGGGTCTAGCCGCAAGATTACCTTGTCTGGGTAGAATATACAGAGGTCGGCCCTCACTGAGAGGGCCACCAGTTCAGATATGTGCTGTGCGGATGTTATAGCCACCAGGAAGACCACTTTAAGGGTGAGATGGCAGAGGCTCGCCATTCTCAGTGGCTTGAAGGGAGGCTCCGTGAGGGCCCGCAATACCTTAGGTAAATCCCAAGTGGGATAACGGTGTATGACTGGAGGCCGTAGATTACTGGCACCCCGGAGGAACCTATGGATGATGGGGTGGAGAGCGAGGGACTCCCCTTCCTTGCCCAACAGGACAGTGGAGAGGGCAGCCACATGCCGCCTGATGGTGTGAGCCAGTCCCTTGTCAAGGCCATCCTGAAGAAACTCCAGCACCTGTGGAACAGAAGCTGAGACAGGATTAATGCTGTGCGTAGTGCACCAGATAGAAAATACCTGCCAGGTATGGTTGTAGATCCGGAAAGTGGACTGCTTCCTGTCCTCTTGAATGGTCCGGATGACCCTCAGAGAAGGCATCCCACCTCAGGAGGACCCCTTCAAGTGCCAGGCGGTCAGTTGGAGCCATTGCAGCTCTGGATGGAGTAGGACCCCTGGCTGAATGAGATCCTCCGTGAGGGAATCCTCAAAGGCGGTGAGATGGATAGCACGATGAGATCCGCGAACCATGGTCTCCGGGGCCAATGAGGGGCCACTAGGATTACCTCCACCCCTTCCAAGATGATCTTGCGGATCACAGCTGGAATCGGGTGGGGGCGGGAATGTGTAGAGCAAGCCGGGAGGCCAGTCACAGTGGAGTGCATTGGTCCCCTCTGCCCCTGGGTTGGAAACCTCGTGATGTAGCGAGGAAGATAGGCATTGAGGTGGGAGAGGAACAAGTCCACAAGTGGGTGGCCGAAGCGGGAGCAAATGTCCCGGAAGAGATTGGGGTGGAGACACCATTCAGAGTTGTCCACCGTGGTCCTGCTCAGGAAGTCCACCCGCGATGTGGTCTGCCTTTAGGGAGAGAATGTTTGCTTTTGCCCATCTCCCGAGACAGAGGGCTTCCTCCATGAGCTGCCGTGGATTGAAAAGGGAAGCGGCATGACAAGCCGTTTCCTGTATGGGTTGCGCTGCCTCACCCAGTTCAAATTGCAGTTAAGATGGCTGCCTGGGATCCAAATGTGCCACGAAGTTAGGAGAGGGGCGGCGGCAATGGCAGAGGCAGCGAGCCGCCTCTCAGCTGATTGACCTCACCACGAGGCGAAACAATGGAAGCGGAGGCGGCGTTGATGGCTGAGGCATCGTTGCGAGGCGAAAAACAATGGCGGTGCGGCGATAGCACCTGAGATGAGCTGCTTGTCAGCTGAGGACTTCACTGCTGGGCTCAATAGAGCAGCGTTGGTGGGAGCAGCTGCTTTGGCGGTATAATGGCCTCGCCTGGAGGGTTGGGGGGGGTTATACCTGCTGTTAAGGCAATAGGGCAATGTCTGGTCAAGGCCAGAGCCCCAGGAACCCTCCCCCAAGGCAGCGGCGGCGCTATCAGCCAAGGCTGATCTGGCCAGCACGCAAGCCTTCAATTTTTAGAAAAAAACTGAAGTTAGAATGGTCCAGGAATGGTTTGATTGAAGAGCAACTACCAAAGATGTCTCTGTCAGACGACTGAGTCGAAAACTGGGGCCTGACGGAGAGACATGGAGGCATGGCCAGAAAATTATGACTCAGTCTCCAGGCAGATCAGACTGTATCAACTCCATTCCTGAACCATCCCGCAACAGATTAGGAGAATTTACTGCTCCCACTGGATGTCTGATCTGAGTATGCTAAAGAGTATCAAGTATGAGCAATATTACCAGGAAATACCAGAGCTGAACACTAAATTGCAAATTGAAAAAAAGCATCTCTGAACAAAGCAGTGGCTAACCTCTTGCAGATTTAATGAGAAAATTATCATGACATATCTATGATTTCATGATTTGTAAAACAGGTGACCAGAGTCATCAACCTGAAGTTGATTTCAACTTGAAGACAACTTTTCTACTCATATAGTAAGTGGGGAAAATATACTAGCTCTATGTAGCTTAACTCAGAAGAATTTATCTTGTATTGAAACAGGCTTTGGCTTTGTTTTTTTTTTTAATGGAGACTAGTTGAAGTCTTAAAATGGTTATTTTCCTATAACGGGCACTGTGTATGACCCAGTTACATCTCACAGCAAAAAAAGAGGAAAAATGGTTTTTATGATGTTATTTTAAAATGACATTAATATCATAATGGCTACCACAGATACATAATTTGTATCCCATCAGCTCTGTATGATAATTCACATTGGCTTAATCAACCTACCATGCCATCAGCTTGGGATAAAATCCTTCCTCGTACGCAGGATTTAACAAACAGCTGTCATGCATGTTATAATGGCTGGTAGGTTGTTAAGCTTAATGGATCATAATTCAGAAAGCCATGTATCCAAGCTAGACAGCCACTGTTTTATTTGAATGATGGGTCTGTATGTTGCATTGTAAACTATCTTTGAAAGTCCGGGATCTGCAAAATTATGACAGCCATCTTACTTAGAATATAACTGACTTTCAAAAAATCATACCTGTATACTGCTGCCATTGTTGTATAATATTCTGGTTCCTAAGAGAAAAAATGCTATTTCACTTTTTAAAAATGTACCAATATTATATGATGTAAAAATATAAAATACATTTCTATTTTAATGAATAGAATTCCAGCTGATGTTACATCATCATTAGAGATAGCTATATTATAGAATAACAGTTGGAAGGAACATTGAAGGTCTTCTAATCCAACCCCTGCTCAACATAATAAAAAGGTCATAAAATCAAGTCAGGTCACATGGTGACCGCTTAATAACTGCAATGACTTATGACAATGACAGAAATTCTATGCTCAATTGTGGTTGTTAAGTGGGGACTACCATCACTTTGTGTAAATCAAGCTGTCTTCTGCTTGGTTTTTATGCATGTAGGAAAGTGTCTGTGTGTGTGTTAATATTTTCAACTTTCAAGTTTTCTCTGTTTTTAGTTGAAAAATCTTCCTTTTATATAATGCTTGATTATTAATTATATATTCTCACATTGTTTAACAATTCATTTTCTCTTGGTACTCTTACAAATTGTGTTTAAACATAGCACTAAAGATAATTTTACCAGTCTGTTCTGTTGTTCATTTCTTAAAGTAATAGCACAAGGTCCTGAGAATACAGGAAAGGAAATCTGTTATTTTCTTCTCTTTCTGCCCATGCACCAGCCTTACATCTGTGTAATGGCATGTCTGAAGATACTGTATTCCAATAGAAGAGAAGATCGTCACTGATATCCTCATCACCAAAGGAAATAATGGCAAATTTAAAATGCAAGTCTACAAAAAACCCAAAACAAACAAAAAAAAACACCAATCCATACCAACCAGGGCCCCATTACCAAAGGAGCAATCCAATTTTCCACAAGAGGAACAGCATAAGAACTACAGTAGTACAAGTGCACTGCAGCAATCCATAACACCAGGAAAAGGAAACAAACTACCTATAAATCATCTTCCAACAAAATGGATACCCTGTAACTTTATTAAAAATTATGACCATTTAGCCCACTATAGCACAATCAAAACAAGCATGAATGGGTTAATACTATATATCAGAAGCATCTCAGAAACAACCAACACACATTACAGCCGCATGACATCACCATAGCACACAACTAACCCTCTAAAACATCTTAAGCAAATCAAAAGACCCAGTAGCACACTACACTACACTACACTACACTACACTACACTACACTACACTACACTACACTACACTACACTACACTACGTCATAGAGTCACTCCTTCAACTGTGGGTCATTGGATTAGAACTTGCATTGCTAAGGCGTACAAGGTTCAGAACCTGCCAACGCCTAGGCATATAACAGCACATTCTACCAGAAGTGCAGCCACGACAGCAGCATGGGCGACACAGGCCTCTATTGAGGTATGTCATGCAAATACATGGTCCTCCCCATCTCCATTTATTTGACACTATAAGTTGGATTCCTTTGCCTCGGCAGTGGCAACCTTTGGGAGACGGGTCCTCCAGAGGGTTCATAGTGTCGGGGGGGACTTAGGACCAGACTGCACCCACCCGTAGGGGACAGGCTGGCTTTGGTATGTCCCATTCTGGATGTTCTTGATCCAGCTCTAGGGAGAATGGGTGTTCTGCCCCACCTCCGGATTCCCGAGGATATTGACACACACCAACGGTCCTTATCAAATTTATTAAGTAGCAAGAATAAACCAAAGTCCGGCAAAGGTTGGCAACCAGCCCAGAAAACAAGATATGTTAAGACTTTTCCAAAAATGCTCTGATGATAATTACAAGTTGTTTCCAGCAAGAAACTTACTAAAGGCATGTGACTTAAATAGGTTAAGGGAGTGGCCAATTATCCTCAAGCCTTACTCTCGAGGAGACCTCCTCCTCCTGAGTAGCCACTCCTGTCTTTTGGCAGCCCTGTGTGCTCGAGCATTGAGAAGAGGCTCCTCCACTTTGCTCTCTCCACTTGAAGGAGCCTCTGGAGGTTCTGAAGGCCCTGGCCGAGTCTCTGCCTCTGGCACCACATCCTCTTCAGCCTCCTCGCTGTCCAACGCGAGCGCCGGCTGCGCCGGCTGCTGGCACAACACTACACCAGCCTACTCGTTGTCAGGATCAGCCATTATCCGCGCAGGCTGCTGGCAGGCCACAACAATGGGCATTGGTCCTACCTGAATGCCATTTCTTGTAGAGCTGGTAGAGAGCATCCAGCCCCACCCTTACTAACGTCTGGGCCACAGTCCGGGAGGGGCTCCTATTTTACAGGTCACAAGTCTATTCATCGTTATGCCTTCGCCAAACTGGGAAAGCACCAGACCAGGAAGGAGTGACCAGATATGCAAATAAAGATCATGTGCTCAGTCTCCATGCAGAAGATATAGAGCTGATACCCATTGTGGATGCTCTCTACCAGTTGTACGAGAAATGGCATTCAAGTAGGACCAACGCCCATTTACAGACCATTTTAAAGAGATAATAAGGAAGCTAAGAAGGACGAGAACATATGCTCGCCATCAACCAACAACCAGATAAACAGGGATTAACACCAGACACCCTAGCAAGAAAATGATATCCTAATCAAGGAATTAACAAGGAAAAAACCACACCCTCATCAATACTGACAGGGCAAGCTACTGTAATAAACAGGGAGTGAACCTCACACTCACTAGCACTGATGCTGTTACTTAGTTAGGTAGTGTAACATATTTACAAGCAAACAAGGACAGAGAATACCAGTGATTTCCCAAATTGTATTTCCTTTGATGGAGTGAAAGCACAAGTCTCTTTTATCCCTCTTGAAATGTAAACTATATTTGAAGTCAGAAAATAAGAAATTTGAAAACAAGTGGACTTCCAATTATGGCAATCTGTTTTTTGTGCTGATGTATGATGCACAGAATTGTAAATATGATGTTACTGCATCTCACAAGACCCTAGGCAGCTTCTATAATTGTGCATTGCTGAGGAAAGCACTTTTTTTTTAGCTTACCAAGTTGATTAGCATTTTTGAACAGAAGAAACAATTGCACTGTCTTCTGAGCTAAAAATAAGTTATTCTGTTTTTAAGAAATGAGTAGCAGGTTCTGTGACACTGTTACTTATGTAAGATGATCTGTAGAAGATGACCTTATTTGGTTCTCTTTAACTTGCTTATTTTGAATATGCTATGTTTTATCCTGCAGTCACCCTTTTAATAGGCAAGTGTGCACAATTTATTTTTTGTTGGTGACTTTAATTCTTGTGAGGTGCATTCTCTGTTTTGCCAGACAAAATACATTTGATTTTTTAAATTTGTTTTTTGTAGTACCAGCCACTAAAATGTGCCATACTTGTGCTAAGGTGTTTTCTCTTTTTTATAATAATTTTATTAAAGTTTAAAGATAGTAAGATAAAAAAACTAATAGAAAAATATGAAAAGTTTTTTAAAATAAAAACTGCATAGAAAAAATATTTAAAAAAGAATACGTATGTATGTGCATAAAGAAAAGAGATATACAAAGAAATGGCAAATCATTAAGTAACGTGCTTTAACCTTAATCAAGTAAACCCACTCTAAATTACTTTATTTTTTAACAAAATTACTTCTAACATTCTCCAAAAGTATAGCAAAATATCTCTTCTTCCAAGGTTTAAGCTATTCAAGGTTTTAACCTTGATCAAATAAACCGATTTTCTATTCCTTCTCTTTGTTTTTAATAATCTTGATCTTTAATCTTTTTAAAAAGTTTCCTAGAACCTGATTTCTTTTTGTTTACTCTTGTCTCTTCTCAGAAACTCTTTCAAAATTTTAACATGTCTCTTTTGTAAATTCAAAATAAGAAAATTATTCAATTATGTTTTTCTTTTCACATGGGATGGTTAATCTCAAAATCTTAATATTTTTATAGAATTCTAAACAACCTACTGGATTCTTATAATTAATTTCAGAGACTTATTTCAAATCCATCTGATTTCTTGATTCATTTATAATCTTCCAAAATTAATATTCTAATCACCATTTTGGTATTCATTCCAAAAAAAGACTTTTTAAAAAAAGTCCTTAAACTTGCAGAAGAGTTATTTCATTAAGGTTTGATGGAATTTTACTCAGTGTAATGAAATTGGTGTTTCTGAAAGTTATTAATGTCCATAATTTCCAAAAGTGATTAAGAAAGGAAGCATGTGAACCCAATGTCCTTTTGAAAGGCATTGAACCACATCTTGGGTGAAGATGGCAATCCCTGGACTCCCAGAGCTCTAAACTCATCCAAGACTGCATTATTATAGTCTCCTTGTGAGGAGCTGCTGTATGGAGTGGAGTGCATGTGGTCTATCCCGAGTCTTCTCTTTGTCTGGAAAGAAATTCCAAGAAGCTGGTCCCTTCACTGGCTCCTCATTTCACCACAATTACTGGCTTTACTCCCAGCAAAGCTGTCTTCAGTTCCCCATTGCTTCCCCAAAATCTCAGGTGATAAGATGTTTTCATTCAGTGTATTAAACCTCTGGAAGTGCTCAAACATCCCAAACCCTTTGAGAAGTCATTCGACCATTTATTGTGTGATCAGGGTGGGTTCTACTTACCTTTACTACTGGTTCACAACAGGGCCGCGCGCGCACGCCTGCTTCGCTTGCACGCGTGTGCTCTTTTGCGCAAGTGCAGAAGCATTTTCATGACATCAGGGTCAGTGGGCGGGGCCTCCTGCTGGTTTTACTACCGGTTCTATAGAACCAGTGCGAACCGGGGGCAACCCACTGCTGTGTGTGATACTCTATAATGATACAAATGTGTGTGTGTGTGTGTGTGTATATATATATGTGTGTCTGTGTATATGTATATGTATATGTGTGTATATCTGTCTTCTTAGGAAGACAGGAAGAAGCAGGAAGAAAAACTGCTGTCCTCCAATCACAACATAGAGTTACAGACTAACCAGCATATGCCAGCAGCAGCAAACATAGAAAAGCGACAGCTCCGACCTCGCAACACACCCACAGCTTCTAAACTAGATAAGAGCCTGAAGATGACAGGGTTGTGAGCCTGTCGAAACGTTGCTATAAGAAAAACTTTTAAAGTTACTGGTAGGATTTTAGCTAAGGTTTTAAAGGACCTTGCAGACTGCTCTGTAAGGATTTTTAGAAGATTTTAAGCTAGGATTTTAATCAGAATTTTAAACATTTTAACTAACTTATTTAATATGACACGGGAAAACACCAGAGATTTTAATTTTTTGCGTGCGTATGTATGTATGTATGTATGTATGTATGTATGTATGTATATATAGATAGATAGATAGAGAGAGAGAGAGAGCGAGAGAGAGAGAGAGAGAGAGAGAATAGAAAATGAGTTCATATATTTATTTTAAGTGCAAAATAATATTTTATTTGTATCTTCTATACAACTTTGTGTTGTTTTAAGCAGTGCCACAAAACCTGCATGTTGTTTGACTGAGGTGCTTGTTAAATCCAAAAGTTTATTATGAACCCTTTATTTGCTATGTCATTCTGGCCAATTAGTTTTAAAGATATATCACATTTGATGATCTAATATTTTAACATTATCTCTGGAACTATTTCAAGGAGGGAGAATTGAGTGACATGGTAAAATGTACACTTCAAAACTCCATACTTGTTCTTGATTCCCATAGCCAAATACAGATAATCAAGACTAGCATACTGAGTTTTTAAACCAGATGGATAGACCCTAATAGATTATGGGTGTTTCACTTTCTTTTCCATAATGGATATGACTGGGCATTAATATTCTTCTGCCAAATCAGGTCCCAGTTATAAAGTGATGTTCATATGTTCTTTTATCTTGTGATGTCTTTGGTGGGAGCAAACCCCACACTCACTAGCGCTGATGATGTTACCTACTTAGGAAATGAAATGTCTGCAAGCAAACCAGTAAGCTGGGAGAACACCAAGGACTATATAGTTCAACTTTGAGCTGCAGATATTTTCTTCTATTGGATTAGCACCTTTTCATTTGCATTGACCTAGTTTTCATTAGCAGCTTTCTTTATGGCTTGGGATATAAGTATCTGTATTATTGCCTGCTCCAGGAAGAACTGATCTGTTTGGTCCATAGACACTCCTCTCCTCCCCAAATGAAATGGGGGAACCATGTTGTTATTTGTTGGGGGCCTCCTATTATGGCACGGGTGTCAAACTTGGTTCGCATCATGTGACGTCCCGAGAAGTATCACGACGTTTTTTGCCTTTGTGGAGCTGGGGTGGGTGTGGCCTGTGCGTGACACATACGGCCTGCAGGCTACCAGTTTATGGAATAGCTCCAGAGGTTCAGATAGCACTCCTCCTTTCCATGTTTCAGAGGGCAATTAAGAAAGAGCTGCATGACATTGATTCGTGAGAACTTCTCTGATGCTAGTGTTTGTGTGCATTATGCAGGTAGGGGAAAGCGTTAGTATTGGTTTTACAGATTCTATTTGTTGTTACTGTGACTCTGTTAGATTTGGCAGTATATAAGTATTTTTTATCAGTTGACTAGCTTAAATATGATTCCATACACTTTCCACGTTACCAACCCTCAATTTCCTAAGTGCATAGTTAAATAATATACTAACATATTGTGAATGCTGTTATACATAAATAAAACAAAGAATTTACTGAAATTCCACAGGAAGAATCATAATCTGTCCCTTTTCTAGAAACTGAAAGATGGTGATTGTAAGACAGATCTGTGCTGCCTACACAGAAGTGGTTCCTATGATTACCTAATTTGTTCAACTACAATTTATTCTGGTTATTTGACTTGCCACTTTGAAATATTTTCTGCTTCTCTTTTCCTGTGTGTACTCGGATCGACATGCAGTGTATCAGTGTAGTTGTAACAGCGCTTAAGTGTACAGTGACATTTTCACAGCTCTCTAGTGTAATATGAAAGACAACTCTATAGCTTTATCTGGAGCAGCTGTTTCTGTTCTGTAGATTGTGGTAGGGTGGAGTGACAGGGAAAAAAGTCGTAGGTTTTACAGCAAATTAGGCTGTAATTGACCTGTGTCCTTAAGCAGGCCTGCAATCTTAAAATCTACCTATGTGGTCTTGGCAGGATAAGTGAGCTTTGGTTTTCTGTAGTCCAGGAATGGTCAGCATGTTACCCCCATCCTGCAGATAATTTAAATAATTAGGAATGGGAAGAATGTAACTGTTTTATAAGCAGAAACAGAAGCAATTGAAGCATTTTGAAAGAAGAATTGGGATGTTGTTTATTTAATAGTTTTTCTTGATATTTCACAGCATATATATTTAGCAATCATAGTTACTAAACTTTTGGCATGTGTCAGTTATTTCTATAAAATAAGAGGATAGGATTGAGACTGATACTATTGTGTTTTAGGTAGCTCAGTGAGTTTCTGAGTGAGATTTGAAGTAAGGGCTTCCAATTAAATGTTTTTATTACTATGGGATAATCACAACTATGTTAACATTAACATAACAATAACAATAATAATGGAAAAGTCATAGAAAATGAAGAAGTTAATTTGCTCTGGGACTTCAGAATCCAGACAGGCAGGCACGTGCCACATAACACCCCGGACTTAACAGTTGTTGATAAGAAAGACAAAAATGTCTGGATAGTGGATGTGGCAGTGCCTGGAGACAGCAGAATAGAAGAGAAAGAATTGGAGAAGATAAAATACAAAGACCTACAAATAGAAATAGAATGAGTATGTCAAAGGCAAGCAAGGGTAGTACCAATAGTAATAGGTGCCTTGGATGCAATCCCAAAAGAACTGGCGCACCACTTGAACACCATAAGCATTGACAAATTTGCTATCAGTCAATTGCAGAAGGCGGCTTTACTTGGAACAGCTTCCATCCTGCAATGATATCTGTAACACCGTCAAACATCCAGATTTGCCTATCCCAGGTCCTTGGTAAGGATTTGATAGGTAGACAAAAATGCCAAATCCAATCTGAATATCTGGATGACTGTGCGAATAATAATAATGATAATAATAATGATGATGATAATAATAATAATAATATAATAATAATAATAATAATAATAATAATAATAATAATAATATAATAATATAATAATAATAATAATAATAATAATAATAATAATAATAATAATAATAATAATAATAATAATTCCATGAAGTGACATCAACAGGTTGTACCTGCCAAGAAAAACAGGGGGCAGAGGACTATTGCAAATCCATCAAACTGTAGAAGAAGAAAAACAAACTTTGAATGATTATGTGAACCAAAGTACAGAAAAATTGTTGAAGGCTGTGAAAACAGAGAACATTATAAAAACAACAGAAACAAAGGCAGAATATAAGGAAAAACAGCTGGATGACAGATTAAATAGATGGAAAACCAAAGCTTTGCATGGACAACATTTGAAAAACATTGAAAGAAAATGTGATGACAACTTTACATGGGCATAGCTTAAGATGGGAACCATCAAGAAAGAAATGGAAGGTTTAATACTCGCTGCTCAAGAACAAGCACTACAAACTAATGCCATGAAGCGAAGATACAAAAATCCACCGACAATCCAAACTGCCAACTTTGCAATAACAAAGTCGAAACTGTTTCACATTTAATATGTGAATGCAGCAAAATCACACAAACTGATTACAAAGCTAGACACGACCGAGTTGCTAAATTAATCCACTGGTCATTATGTAAAAAAAGTCATGGGAACATAAAGTGGAAAAAGTTATAGAAAATGAGAAGGTGAAGATCTTGTGGGACTTTCGAATACAGACAGATCATCACTTGGAACACAACACGCCAGATATCATAGTTGTCGAAAACCGAAACGTACAATTTATTGACATTGCGGTACCAGGAGATGCCAGAGTCGAAGAAAAAGAACTGGAAAAATAATGAAATATCACGACCTGGCCACCAAAACTAGATGGCTATGGATGAAACATGTAACAGTGATACCCATTGTCATTGGTGCTGTGTCCAATAATTTTATAAGATACATCAACAAATTACAGCTTCCTGCAATAACACCAGTGGAACTGCAAAAAACTGCGCTACTTGGAACATAGTACATCTTAAGAAGGTACTTGGTTGATACTAGGATGCTGGCAGCAACCTGTATCAACCATTATAAGAGCCTTGATAGTACAGTGGTCTACGCACCCTGTTATTAACACAGCTGCCTGCAATTTACTGCTGGTTCGAATCTCTCCAAGGCTCAAGGTTGACTCAGCCTTCCATCCTTTCTAAGGTAGATGAAATGAGGACCCAGTTTGTGGGGGCAATAAGCTGACTTTGTATAAATATACAAAAGTATGAAGGCTATTGCTTAACACACTGTAAGCCGCCCTGAGTCTCCGGAGAAGGGCGGCATATAAATCAAATTTAAAAAAACAAAACAAAAAAACATTAGCACCAGTCAATGGTATTTGTGATGCATTTTTGAATGTTCAGTTGACTGAGTTTCATGTTTAATGAATAAAGTAAATCATCATCATCATCATCATCGTGTGTTGTCCTGATTGTAATTGGAGTCCTTGGAGCAATACCCAAAGGGCTACCTCGCTATTTAGAAATTCTAAATTTACCGGACTTGAACATTTTGACTCTACAAAAAACCACCCTACTCGGAACAGCTTACATCCTCCAATGATACCTTAACAGTTCCTAGGTCCTTGGTTAGGACTCGAGCTGCTGAGCTATTAACCAGCCTCAAAGGCTGTGAATCTCACCAAAGATTAACAACAACAACAACAACAACAACAACAACAACAACAACAACAACAACAATGTTAGAGTTGATGGGCTCAAGGAGTCATGGCATCCTTTTTATGGAACATTCTCTGCCTAAAGTGAAATCAGCTCTATCCCTATTTAGTTTCCAGAAATCCCTCAAGACATGACTTTGTCATAGGCCTCTGAGTCTTAGGGGACCGGTGACATCTTGAAGTGGCTCTCTTGTTAATCTGATCTCTTGTGTGCCATATGTTTTTTAAACTTCATAATAATGATTTCTTGAATGCATTTTACTGTTTTATATCTTTGTTATACACTGCCCAGTCACTTCTAGTGATAAGGGCAGCTATATAAATAGCATATGTAAATATATAAATAAATTACAAACCTCCATAGCTCAAAATCAATCCCTTGAAATTTTGCTTCAGAATTATAGGAAGCTGATGCATGTAACTTGATATTTTTTGCAGTATACTTCTCCCAGACAGTCATGCATTGTTTCAGCACCAATTCTGAGACTAACCCACATACAATCTCCCATTTTAAGTGGACATACTTTCATCTAAGAAAATCAGGTTGAAAATAAGACGCTATCTTGCATTTAATTTATTTAGATGTAATATTCTAAAGAAACTTTGCATATCAATACGTTTCAGTAGAGATCAAGATAATGTACATAAAGTGAATGATCAGGGTGGATTTGATTTAAATCATAATTTAAATCTAGTAAAAAGGCTTCATTTAAATCAACTCAATTTGAATCATTATTTTTAAAGAGCAACTGTCATCTCTGTCCTGCAATGGCTCCTCCTCTGACCCGCTGTTAACTCTTTAACAGTCCCAATATTGCAGAATATACAGCCTCATGCTACATAACTAAGCTCCATGTCATGCTGAATAAACTAAATGATTAATGTATCTTAAATAGAAAACTATCTTTAGATAGATTTTTACCCCAAAAGCATTTTATTAAAATAAATTGAATAAAATTTTTTAAAAATCCAATTTAAATAAAAAAATCCGTTTTTTTTTTAAAATCATTGATTTTTATCCACCCTGTGAATGATATCTTGTTTTAAGTAAAAGTCTCAATCGGAGGAGTTGGTTTTTGTGCAACTGTCCTTGTGAGTTTGGTTTGCTTTTTTCCTGTGACAAAGAACTAAATGAATCTAGTTCTAAGTACTATTCAGAAATGTTTAGAATACGAAAGTTGTCAGAGACACTCTTGCTTCATAACAATATGAAGCAACATACAATTCTTGCTGTAATTCCTGTAAAAACGTATCTTTGCCTCTTCTGGGAAGAAACAGTTAGCTTGCCTCTGTGTTTTAAACTGCTTGTTAATCAGTGAAGTCAGATCATGAGCCAGTGTACTGCATTGTGTGTAATGCTGCACACGTTTTAATTTGAAATGAGTAGTAGTACATAATTACTCTTAAGCAAAATAGTTTGTACTTTATGCAGAAGTACTCAGATTGAGGAATGATATTCTGTCCTTCAGTAAAGGTACTGGAAAAGTACCTACAGCTGTCCAGAAGGTATGGTTATTTAGGTTTCTCATCGCATGTTGCCTTTAAGTGCAGTTGATCTGTGCAGCACTGTTTGAATACTTGCCCTTTCTTGTCCTGTTTCTCCCCCCCAGCCCATTTTCCATCTCATAATTGGAATGTTTTACAATGATAATGAGGTTGGCAAGCACAGGGCTTTTTACTTGCTGCCAAAGTAAAATATGCAAACAAGAAAAGCAACAGCTTCTTCCTTTCTTCTTTCCCCACCATTTGCAATGAAGTGGCTGGTACCACTTTGTTCATGCTGCAAGAAAGATAGAATGTCCTGCCTACAATTTCTGACAGATGGCCTGGAATCAATCCACATTGAGCAAGATAGGGCACTGTCACACATTGGCCATTCTACTGTTTATGATTAAACAGGGAAAAGACAGTTTGTCTGATTTTATTCAAAAGCAAAGCACTATGTACACTCTGTGCAAAGGAAACCTTGCAAATACTATGGAGAAATACAAATTACAAATGTAATTTGTACTTACATTTTACAAATTGGAGGATTCTGTGTTATAGATAGAAATGTCAAATTAAAAACGTAGAAGTTCAACGCTAAAAGTAAAAGAATAGGGTCATTTTGCTACCATAAATCTTCAAAATATAGTTGAGAAATCTAACTCCTGATTTGTAGCTGAGTACATTTGTGAACCTCAGCTATCTTTCTTTCAGAACTGTGTGAACATATGTACAGTAGTTTCTCTTCCCCTGGAAGAAGAGTAGAATAGAAGTGTGTATGTGAATATATGCCACTTCATTTCTCTTTTCATTTCTTAATGGTTGCCTTTTCACAATCAAATTATTTGGTCCAGGTTTATCTGAAAAATCAATTTACTGCATGAAGCTTCTTGGGGAGATCAGGGAGATCTTTTTTTTTCCTGGATGGATTCATCTGAGGTGAAGTGAGTAGTCACTGGGGAGAACTATTTTAACTGTTAATTTCTTCAATGGAGCCTGGAAGAAGCTTGTTGGTTTATGAGTTAACCTTTCAGTGTTAAACAACTTGGTAAATTTGCAGCCAAAATGGCGTCATACTGGAAAAAGCAGTCCGTTGGTTTGCAATAGTACAAAAATCTGTTAAATCCTAAAATCTACAACTTCCTCATCATTCTCAGTGAAGAAACCAAGTGTATTCAGAGAGCATGGAAAGCTACAGCCTTGGGACTAGAGTGTGAAGTGCTGAATGTAGTGCAGTGGAATTCACCCACACTCCCCATTGCAAAATTTGTTATAATTTCCTTTATATTAATATAGGAGCTGGCACCTTTTCCAGATGCTGACTGCCATGCATGATAGAAACTCCAAATACAGTAATGAAACATTAACATGATCAACATCTCAAAATAATCTTTGTTAGTATTTTGATGTGGGTATGGATACAGTGTTAAACTCTTAATGTTTTTAGCCCTTCTGAAAACAGTGATCTGAAATGGGCAGATTAAAAGAACTTTTGATAATTTGAAATACAGTACATGCCACTTTAAAGAGTATAGTGACTCAGCAAATACGTTTATATAATAAAGAAAGCTGCAGTTCTCCAGTGTACTGGAAGGCTAATCCAATTGTGTGAGTGTAGACTCCTCTTCCGCTTTGGAGACTGAGTCAATCAGATCCTCGGTCACACCTCATTCAGCTGAGCATGCCCAGAATTTGACTCAGTCATTGAGCGAAGGAGATGTGTGCATTCAAGGACAAATAGCCATCCCTTCCGTTGCTCCAAATGACAGCCAGACAAACCCTCCCATTGGCGGTCGACTAAGCCTATTTACCAAGCAATGGGAAACAACAACAACAGACACCTGGGTCCTGAATACAGATTAGGACCCTCCCTCAAATTTCTCTCCATATCCCGAACCTTTTTATAAGCTGTCAGATGTCAAAGGACAGGGCAAAGAGGAGCCTCATGGAGGCAGCAATACAACACTTACTCGACATCCAAGCCATTCAACCGGTCCCTTGGGATGAGCAAGGACAGGGGTTCTACTCTACCCTGTTTGTAGTTCCAAAGCCTTTGGGGGGGGGGTTACAGAGCGATTTTGGACCTAAAAAAACTGAACAGATACTTAATATACAAAAGATTCAAAATGCAGTCCCTTCAGTCCATACTGAGGAAAATTTGTTCAGGCTACTTCCTGAACTCCGTAGACCTTACGGAGGCCTATCTACACATTCCCATCCTGCCAGCTCATCAGAAATTTCTGTGATTTCAGTATGCGGGTCGTCATTTCTAATACAAGGCCCTTCCTTTTGGCCTATTGTCAGCACCCAGAACCTTCACCAAGATACTGGCAGCGCTGGCAGTGCATCTCAGAGTTATCCCTGTGCGCCTCCAGTGCTACCTGACGACATACAGATATAGTCCTGTTCCCTGGATGGGGCAGCAGAGAATCCTACGGATCACCATCAGGATTCTGCAAGAACACGGGTTCTCGGTGAACTTCGACAAGAGGCATCTGTTTCCAACAAATCGACTACTACACTTGGGAGCAGTCATAGACACCAGGTTGTGCAAGGTTTACATATCACAAGAATGGCAAGCCAGTATCAAGGTACTGGCGGCCCAAATTCAGGCAGCCTGGACAATATCGCTGGACGTACTTTCACAACTCCTGGGGAAAATAGTGTCCTGCATAGCAATCGTACCCTGGGCACGGCTTCACACAAGGACACTGTAGTGGTTCCTCCTGCCATTCCAGAGATCAGGCAGGAGCAACTCGAAACTCAAGGTTTCACCAAAGGTACTACACTCCTTCCAGTGGTGGAGGTTGCAGGTCATAAGCAGAGCTTGTGTTTTCAAGGAACCCAAACACCTATCCATTACCACAGATGCCAGCCTGTTTGGCTGGGGCACCAAACAGGATAGCACAGGGACAGTGGTCCAAAACAGACCTCAGAAACAACAATTAGCTAGAGCTCAGAGCAGTTCATCTAGCCCTAAAGATATTTTAGATCAGTATCTCGGGATATACCATATACTCATTCTAATGGACAATGTGGCCACCAAGGCACATATCAACCGGCAAGGGGGGACTCATTCCGGGGCACTCATGCATGAGGCGAGACAATTAGGGCTCTGGGCAGAGAGTCATCTCCTCTCCATCAAAGGAGAGCACATTTCGGGAATAGCGAATGTGCAGGCGGATTGGCTCAGCAGAACCACGGTCGGCCACTCAGAGTGGCAACTACATCCAGACCTATTCAGGGAGTTGTCAAGGAAGTTTGGGAATCCAGTCCTGGACCTCTTCTCCATCAAATGCCCAGCTACTAAGATACTTTTCCAGATTCCCAACAACTGGGGCGGAGGGGGTCAATGCCCTTTGCATCCCATGGCTCAGGGGGTTGCTATACACCTTTCACCCAATTCCACTAAAGTAAAA
The DNA here is from genome assembly GCF_059756535.1 of Pantherophis guttatus. Lineage (NCBI taxonomy): Eukaryota > Metazoa > Chordata > Lepidosauria > Squamata > Colubridae > Pantherophis > Pantherophis guttatus. The sequence continues at coordinate 105,620,534 of NC_142063.1, forward strand.
AAGCTGATAGAGGAGAGGGCGGAGATCCTTCTCCTGGCTCCACACTGGCCAAGATGCCCGTGGTATGCGGATCTGGTCAGTCTATCGATGGCCAGACCATGGAGGATCCCTCAAGACAGAATAGTGCTCAGTCAAGGAGCTTTGTCTCATCCAGAGCCGCAATGGTTCCACCTAACCATATGGCACTGGAGCGGTCAGCCCTGAGCAAGCTCAAGTGTTCTAGTAAAGTCATACAAACATTGCAGGCTGCCAGGAGACCTTCAACTAACAGAATCTACAATGCCACATGGAGAGCCTTCTGCAGCTGCTGCTCCAAAGAGCATATCGAGCCTACAGTGGTATCGGTGACCAAAATCCTGGAGTCCAGGAAGTCCTAGATAAGGGCCTGTCTCCCAACACCTTACGCAGGTAAGTGGCGGCCCTGGCATCCGTATTAGGCTGCGGGAAGTTAGATTCCCTAGCCAGACATCCGCTGGTGCGCAGTTTCATCAGAGGTGCAACCAACCTAAAACCACCAGTGATACATAGATATCCCACTTGGGACCTACCAAAGGTGCTTAGGGCGCTCACGACAGAGCCATTTGAGCCATTACGTTCAACCAGTCTACGATTCCTCACTTGGAAGGTAGCGTTTCTGATGGCCATTACCTCAGCCAGAAGAGTATTGGAGTTAGCAGCCCTATCCATGAGGAAGGATCTTTGTATAATTCATTCAGATAGGGTGATCCTATGATTGGACCCCACCTTCCTCCCGAAGGTGAATTCCTTATTTCACAGGGCACAAGAAATCATCTTATCAGATTTTTGCCCAAACCCAAGTCACAATCTAGAGAAGGAATGGCACTCCCTAGATGTTAGGAGAGTTATTCGCATTTACCTAAAGAGGACAGCCTCTATTAGGAAAACAGAATCACTGTTTGTGTCATTCAAACAGAAGATATTGGGCAACAAAATCACACCTTCAACCATAGGTCGGTGGATACGAGCTTGTATCACCAAGGCCTATGAGACCCAGGCCCTTCCATTGCCCAAACGGGTAACAGCTTATTCGACTAGAAGTGCAGCCATGACGGCCGCATGGAATATGCAAGCCTCTATTGAGGACATTTGTAGGGCAGCAGCGTGGTCTTCTCCATTCCCATTCATAAGACACTACAAGCTAGGTGTCTTTACCTCGGCTGAAGCGGCCTTTGGCAGAAGAGTCTTGCAAAAGGTACACACAGAATTGGGAACTCGAGACTAGACTGCTTCCCACCCTTAGGACAACCTGCTTTGTTATGTCCCACATGATTGGATTAGCCTTCCATTACACTGGAGAAAGAGCATTGGTCTTACCTGGTATGCTTCTTCTCAGTGTACTGGAAGGATAATCCAATCCCACCCTGGCAACGGTCTAGTCTGGAGTCTAGGGGAAGTAGGCACCAACACCAAAACAAGACAAGGAAAGTCAATCGAGACATCTTCATCAAATTCTGGGCATGCTCAGCTGAAGGAAGCATGACCAAGGATCTGATTGACTCTGTCTCCAAAGTGGAAGAGGAGTCTACACCCAATTGGATCTACGATTGGATTATCCTTCCAGTACACGGAGAAGAAGTGTATCAGATAAAACCAACACTCTTTTTCCAGTGAAAGACTTTAGGGGTAAGCTAAAAATACTTGTTTTGTAATATTGGATTTTGCTTTCTTATTGTGTTCTTTTTTAGATCATCCATGTTTTAATTTTTTCTTCTAGTGAAAATAATTTCATTGAAAATAAAAATTGAAAAGAGGAAATATTTTGAAACATTGAGGTTGATACTATCTAATACGATGGACAGTTACCATGCACAAAAGGTTGCTGGCTATGTTAACTATTAAGACTTTGTGCCCTGTGATTATTCCTGGATAGCTTAATTCTAATTTTACAAATGTGAGCTAACAGTTTAAGCCATCAGCCTTTGTATTTTATTGATTTCATATAATGAGATATTGCTCATCCTTGTTCACCTAGACCAATAGTTTAGTTTGAAATTTATCCTTGTTTTGTTTTTCACAATCATCTTAATATTCATAATACTTATTTTCTTGCACAGAAAAGTACTAAATTAGAAGGACTAAAGGATAGTATTTCTTATATTAACAGGAGAAGAGAAGCTATTCTTGTTCACAATTTCATCCAGGAAGCAGAATTGCTGGTCACTGGTAGTCTCTTTATTTTTAAACTTAAATGACAGCGACGACTTGTTGACAAAAGAGTGACATGTGTTAGTATTTTGGTTCTCTTGGTAGTAGGTGGTGTCATAATGTATTTCTAGAGTACAGTTCAGAGGTTTATATTCAATGTGCCTGTTGCTCAGAAATGAATCTACATAAGAGATTATGGTAGCTCCTATCCCTTTTCCTTTTAGCAGATTTCAAACCTAATTCCCAAAGTGTTATTTTATACTCAAAGGGGTTTTAATGTGTGTGTATGTTTGTGTTTGTATAGTATAGTTGACAATAAGCAAGTTCTCAAAATAATGTTGCTTTGTTACATTGTAACTGAGCACTACATCAGATGAAAAACCACTCATGAAAAGTCTACACAATAGTTTATGGCTAGCCAGTTATATTATAAGAATTTCATCAGACTAACTGTACTCCCTTGGGAATGGCAAGATAAGGCTTCAAGTATTCTGGGGGAAGTCTGGCCTGTTCCATTACTGCAGTGCAATAACTCTAAAGCCGGGGCCCTCTTGACCCCTCCCTCCAGTCTAGCTGGATATTTGCCCATACATACATCCTCAACTGGTTATTTTTAATATTGAACATGTAGAATGAAAAATATAAATAAATATATTTGTAGCCCTCAGAGCCCCTCATCTTCCCTAACTCTGTCCTTGATACTTACCCTTTTCCACTGGTCTAACCATAAAAGAACCCATAAAAAGGTAAAATCCTTCCTGTCCTGAAATTCTTAACTTTTATTTGATGTTAAAGGGAAAGTGGACCTTGAAATACTGTCCGGATGGATATTTTTATACTCATTATGATCTCTTATCACTACAAAAGTGGGTGGTTTTGGATCCATTGATCTCAGTTTGACTTACTTTTCATAAAATAGGGATAATAATTTGACAAATACATTATCAAAATGAACAAGTGAAGCCTTTTAAAGCTTAAAGTGCTATGCATGTTTGAGTGCTTCTACACTTAAGAACTGCTGGGTAGTAGGAACATATGTAACTGGTACGTATCATTTCAAAGATCTTTTGTTACTCTGGAGTTTTGTTGCAAAACTCTGCTACAAAAAAAGCTTTATAGAATCCAGATGTGGTTATAATTGGTCAGTGTTCATTGTTTTAATAAACTGATGCAATTAAATCAGGTGCTGGGATGATTTTAGCCTTTTCTTTTAGATGTCAATTTCAGAATGCAGCCTGCTACCTTGAATCAAATTTCTGATTGCTTTTCTTCTCTATAAGGATATCCTTATATGGTTTTGATTTATAATATTTGCTATAACATCTGAAGTGGCAAAATATATTTAGTGCTTTACCTCCAGATGATACTTTGCAAAACCAGTGTAAATTATGTTGGGGGAAGGAAAATGCTAATGATTATACTTCTTTCTAATAGTAAACTGTGCCAACCATAGAAAAGTTTTTTTTTTCTTGGAGGAACTTGCTGTAATTACAGAAATAAATTATTTTGTGGAGGAAAAAAATAAAAGATGTACCAGTTTAATTCCAAGAAGCCAATTTGCAGTGCTCAACCACTTTTCACAGGTTTAGTCATTTTACTGCCTGTGCTATCCAGAACTGGGTGCCTTGAGAAGTTTCTTATAAGCTTATACTTCTTCATAATGCTTGAATCTGCAATATGAAGTATACAATACAGGGAGGACTCAGACTTTCCCTTCCCTCTATTTTACCCCCCAGACAACAACAACAACAACAACAACAACAAAACAACAAATGTTGTTCCACCTTCTTTTTGAAAATGTAGTATGATCATTATGGCTGTCAAGTTTTTATTTTCTTTTGTGTTCAGTTGTCATGTTCCGTAAACAATAAGTGGGAAAGTACTTCTGAGAAAGTTACAGTATTGCCCTTGAATTAGTTATGAACAGACATAGTGCAGATTTATATTGAACCTTATTGTCTTTTTAAACTCTGCCTTGACAAATTGAGAATGTAAATATTCAATAACCTTTTAAATGTGTCTTACCAGAGGATTCATGAGATAGGAATCTTTCAATATGGTCAAAGCATTAACCAATTCTTCTAGACCATGCCTGTACAACATAACAGTAACGGGTCAATTCCAGTCCCTTCCCTTGGGTATTTGTAGCCACCTAGAGCATTTCTCTGTATCTGTTGCAGCTCATTTTAACCCGCTTTGGGGATCATCTGCAGGCTACAGAAACCCATCCGTGCAATGTAAGATGATGTTGACAAAGAGGGCTGATTGTAAGCTTCCCAGGTACATCTAGTTGGTCACTTCTCAAAATAGAACACTGGATTAAATCTTTCTGTCAGGTATAGCTAGGCTGTCTTGTTTAGAAGTACAGTGAAGTGAAGTAATAAACGAGGGTTAACAGAGAAAAGTTGCAAATGGATGAAAGTATATTTGTGTTCTTTATTGCAATTGTTACTCTACAAATTACTTCATATAAATAATGTTAGGTTCATGATTATTAAGGAGGAGTAATCCTGAAAAAGTAAAAGAAAAAAAAAGTCTGAAAGCGGCCCATAGGATGCCAAAATGCTCCTTTGCAAAGAGCTCCTGGGCAGGTCTGGGACTGTTTTCCCACTATGAAAAATGAGGTGGGGGGAGCCAAAAGCAACCCCTGAGCCACAATGCGCCAAAATGCCCCCTGGGCAAGGCTGGCTTTGCACAGCGAAAAAAGAAAAAAGCTGAAAGCATCTTTTCCAGCATGAAACAAGCCTCAGCCTAAGGGATCCTAGAATGCAGGGTGATCAGGGTGATTGGGACATGTGGTGGTGGTGGTGCTTGCTGCCCCATAAGGTAGGGCACAGGACAGCCAAAAGGGCAGCAATGGCATGGAGGGAGATGGGGCGGGGGGGGGATGGAGACAGTCCCTTATTTTTACTGAGGCTTGGAGCTGGGAGGGACCAAGCCCACAATGGCTTGGATTGAAGTTGGTCCTTCACTTAACAATGGCAACAGGGATTGCTGAGATTGTAGTCGCTAACTGATGCCGTCATGTGACATCTATGATTGTATTGTTTTGTGACCAAAATTCTGGTCCTAATTGTGGTTGTAAGTCAAGGACTATCTGTATTTGACAGTCTTTTTCTTTTATAGTACTTCTTCCACACAGCGGTCTGCAGGGAGTGGGAAGATTAGAACAAGTTGTTTCTGCACAACTAGCAGAAAAATTCAGCTGGAGCCCTTCTGTCTGTAGAATGTTTTTGTTGAATTGATGTTTCCATGAAGTTAAGCTCAACTTGAAGGAGGCCTTACAAGTATCCATTATTTTAAATTCTTGTATGTCAATACCATTAGAAGAATATGTAGCATGTAATACTGCATTTTAAATAGCTCCTAGCTATTTAAAGGAGACTTTACCATTATCCATTGTTTTAAATTCTTTAAATGGCAACACCTTATTGGAAGAATATGTAATGTGTAATACTGCATTCTTAGTAGCAGCTACTGCTTTCATTCAGGGCAAAGTACATTAGCCACTTCTCTTTTTCCCTAAAGCAAGCTCTGTGAGGTAGGTTCGTCTAAGAGAGAATGAGCAAAAGTAACCAAATCAGCTTCTGCTACTGACAATGGACTAGAACCTGATCTTTCTGCTCCTTGGCCAACATGTTAGCTACTACACCATTTTACCTTTTTGCTTAGAGACTCCTTGAAATGGAAGGTTTTAGGCCACATTATTAAAATGTTAGAGTTTTTTGAGCCCCAAATGTCTTCTTTTATTTAAGATTGTTTTAAAGTACGAGTCCATTTGGTCTAGTGCAGTGATGATGAACCTTTTTGGTACTAAGTGCCCAAACTGGAACACACGTGCATGCATGTGGGGGTGCTGAAGCACTGGAAACCCGAAGACCAGCTGGCCGGCACATGCATGCCTGCTTTTTGGCCATTTTTTGGACCATTTTCAGGCCGTTTTTCAAGACAAAAATGGACCAAAAATGGCCTGAAAACGGCCCAAAAAATGGCCTGTTTTGGGGCAGTTTTTAGGCCATTTTCTGGCGCTCCGGTGCCCATGAAGACCAGTTGGCTGGCACGCATGTGCAGTTAAAAATGAATAAATAAACTATAGTAGTTTATAAATTAACTACTTTACTTTTAATCATCATGTTATAAAAATATTTATATTTTTATCTACTTTAAATTGCAGATTTCAGATCTTCTTGCAATTCAGTTCTTCAAGTTCCAGACTTCCTTGCATTTATAACCAGAGTTCTTCATTTATGTGTGTCTGGAACATACAGTTCCAAACTTGCATCTTAAAAGCCACTTTTTTTACTTCAATGACTTACCTCTGTATTAGAATGAGTTCCTATAAATATAAATATAAATCAACTAATATGCAGAGAGTTATCAGCTGAATAATTGAGCCAGAATGGCGGTGTCATTAAGGTGTTAGACGGTACTGGTGAGACCCAAATTAAAATTTGTGTGTGTGTGTGTAGGTATAGGTATGTATTTGATGCTATGGAAAAAAAGGATTATGTATGCTACTTTAAATTTGTGATCAAAAGGTAGGATATAAATCTAATAAATATTATTTGCTTCATATATTATCTTTAAAAGCATGCTGATTAATTTATTGAGAAATATTAGAATTATTTTTCATAATTTTATATTTACATTTAGGCAGGTTTCAAAGTAAGGAAAGTAATCCAGGGTGAGATATGCATCTTCTTCTCTTTTGTTAATTCTAGAAAAACACTACCTACCATAAAGTTAATTGCATTAAGAAGGCAACTTCTCACATTTCTAGCATTGCAGTCTGTGATTGGCTTCAACAGTTGGAATCAGAAATCACCACTATTGTTCAAAAGAGTGTGCATCTAAGTATTGTGTAATTTTTGTATTTATAATCCATCTTATTTCTGTAAGTTCAAGGTAACCCATATGAGGGTCTTGCCAGTTTTTCTTTACAACAAAAATATGTCAGATGAATTGAATCAAGAAAGTAGAACTCAAAAAAACCTACCAGTGAGCTTGATTCATTACATTGTCAGTGTAAGGAACTAAATAGCTTATTGGCTGTTCGTATACTAGATAATGACTTGCCTTGCCAGTCTTGGTGGGATGTAGTGGGATGTCTTCTTGATGACTCATTGATTAGGGAATTGTTTCCCCCATGATTGTTTATCTGGTGCTGTTTCCTGCTTTTCTAGGTGTGGCAGCTGGAGAGGATGTGTTTTTTTTACTGTTTGCTTTCTTCTTAGACTTTTGATTGTATCCTTTAAATAATATGCAAATGAATTCATCTCTATCTACTGATGGGTAATTTTTTTAAATACTAAGCTTCCAGGAATTCCCTAGCATTTTAAAATTTGGCTTGATCTAAATGTTAACAGTTTTGCAGTTAAAACTGGAGTTAAGTCTGTCCATGGTTTGCAAGCACTTGGGTAGTGAAAGTTGTTTTCCAATAAAATTTAGTCCCTAATTTGCCCTTGTTTCCTCTGTTGATGAAAATATCCAGGAAAGGTAGTATGGCATTGTTTTCTTCTTTCTCAAATTTTATTCCTTTAAAGTTATTATCTCATGTTTTCTTGTCTGTTCTGGTTTGGGGAGAAACCTCAGTAACAATGATGATTATATTGTATTATGAGGTTTAAGAACAAGTGGAGTTTTTGGAAAGCCAGATCTATACTTCCATTTGATCAAAATGGTTCCTAAATGCTAGTGGCTATTGGAGACTGTAGAGTCTATCATGATTGAAACACTAGGCTGTAGGAAACATGGGAATTCATCAGTCTTTTCTTTCCATAGCCTTGGGGTATATTTTTTTCTATAATGTTTTTCCCATAAAGAGGTGGACTGTTTTTCTACCACCTTGGCAACTCAGGCATGCTATAATGACTCCAGGGTTTATTGAGTATTAAGCTGTAATACTAAGTAGATAAAACTACCTTATCTCTTTTTTTAATGCAGAACAGCTGAGGTTTGTAATTTCATTAAAAATCTGCTTTTATTTGAAAATATAAAAATAGTGCTTAGCAGTGATGATTTATCTTTAAGGCAGCACAACAGATCAATAACGGAACTATAGCTTAAACCAAACAGGAAACTAATTATATTTCATCTACTTTCTGTAATGATTTAAAATACTAATATAAAGCAACATAAATTATGTTTCAGATAACAGTGTTTATGCATAGTTCATAGGGTGATGGGCAGTTAAGAAATAGGATAAATAATTAAATTAATACATACATACATACATAGATACATACATATATGCATACATATGTACATACTTCACCAGTATTCTTGTTTCTTTGAAATAAGTATTCAGTAATTTGTTATGACTTGGTTTTTAATTCTTGGACTATAGTATTCATACTGTTGTGTAGAAGTTCTAAACTTTGTAGTACTATGCTCACTTAAGCAGTAAAAAATGTTCTTTGATCAACCCTGAACAGAACAAATGATTTCATTAGTTAAACAAGAAATAAATATCCCACTTAGATGTAATACTTATTTTTTAATCTCTGTTGGGAGCTTTGAAAAGTTCCAGGCTAATCAGGCTTTCTAAAATTGTTCAGTTCTCCCTGTTAGTTGCTTGTTGAAGGGTCCTGATCCCCAGCTTGAGAAATCTTGTTGTAGAGTTTTATATCTCATTAAAAGTTAACTTGTTTGCTTTTCTCTCTTATCTTTCTATCTGCGTATAGTACAATCAGACACATCTTAAATTTTTAAAGTATTTTTCTTTAACAGAACAAAAGTGTCAAGGTAATAGTTAAAATGCATTAAAGCAATTAACTCTGTGAAATGTCGGGGTTACAGTAATATATTTCATTTGCTGTTTGAGTTAGTCTTAGGTATGTGTGGAAGTTGTAATTGCCTTTATCTTTACTGCTCCTTCACTGAAAAGTATGCTGACATGATATGTAGAATTATCTATACTGCTACCTAAGAATTGTCTCTTTTGTGGATATAAATAGGCGCTGAGCAGAAACTGCTTAGTATTCATTTATTTTCTTGGCAATCATACAAATATGTTTTTGATTTTCCAGTCTAGCCAACAGGTCTGGAATTCCCAAGTAGATCCTCATCCTACTTAACTACTCAACACAGACTTTGAGTTTAGGGAGGGTGGGGTAAGTGCTGCTACCTACAGAGGCAACATTTCATAAAAATTGATTAAAAGAAAAGATTGCATTGTTTACAGTTTGCATTGGACAGTACTGATAGTTTAACTTAATCCAAACTGAACATTTTTGAATGACAACTAAATTACAAACTTTACAATATTCGATTGCAAACATTGTGTATTCTTGCAAGTTACTCAGAAGTAGTATTTCTTCATGGTTGGGATAATGTAACAGTTGATGAAATGTCAGTGGCTCTGTGTAACAGTTAAAACTAGGGAATACAGTTATTCCCCAGGCAAGTTGCGAAATAAATTTAAGTGAACATTTTTTCTTCGGACTTTGGTTCCTCCAGTCAGTGCAGCATGAATAAAACTGCCTTTTACGATATTACCAATTGCATCCGCTCCATGTAATACAATGAGAGGCAGCATGTTTTGCGTTTTGCTCAGTGTTGATATATAAGCTCATATATTTTTCTTGAGATGGATTTGTACATAGTGCTAGTGAGAGCTGAAGATTTGGATTTTACCCCTAAGTTTGTAGATGCTTATTTCAGTAGCCTAATTGGCAGCACAACATTTTTATCTTCCATAGTTGGAGGGAGTAGATCCTGCCTAGAATTCTAGGCAAGGTAGTATTTTAATCTTCTGTAGTTCTATATATCAGTAGTAGATTCAATCCAAAATCATTAATATAAGTATTTGTTGGCAATGTTTCAGTGTAGTTTGTTCACACCTGAAAACTTTGAATAGCAGCTGTGCTTTACGTATTCCTGGCAGCCTACTGATTATATTACCATTTTCAGTAAGGCTTGTGTAATCTTTAAGTAATAGTGTACACATTTTGTAAACTTGAAACACTTTGAAATTGCAGAAAGAAAAAAAGAAAGAGAGGGAAAGAGAGAGAGATAGAGAGAGAAAGGAAGGAAGGAAGGAAGGAATGAAAGAAAGAAAGAAAGAAAGAAAGAAAGAAAGAAAGAAAGAAAGAAAGAAAGAAAGAAAGAAAGAAAAAAAAAGACACCAGATGTCCAAAGTTAGCAGCAGTCTCAGGCAAAGTAAAAGGCAAAGTAAAAGGCAATGGCATTTTTCAAAACCTGGAATTAGGAGAAAAATAGCCTTTTCTCTTGCTAAACCCTCACATTTTGATACAGGTTTAAACATAATTCTTGCACACAGGTAAACCTTAAGTCAATAGGACAATACAACCAAAGGAGAGGAAATCATTAAAACAGTCACAGAGGGAACATCTAATAAGCTTTAGTGGTCAGGAGGTTGACCTATTAATAGCAATTAAGAACAGTACTAGATACAGTGATTCACACTGTTGAGTTATAGCCATTTAACAAAGGCCTTGAGTGTGAACAGGAAGAATTTCAGATTTTATGCTTGAGCTTCATCTGAGAGACATAACCTATTCAGTGGTAGTGGGGAAATCTAATAAGACTGAGGATGCATTAAGATATTGGAAAACTGATACTATTGCAGACGTCAAGGATATGTGTGATCTATCTGTTTTGGGAAAGGCATCAAAGGATGCAGCAATGTGTGTTATTACTGTATGGCAGAAACCTGTGAGATATCTTCTACTGTTCATATTTCAGTAGTGAATTTATTGGTAAACTAGTGACTGTTTGTTGTTAGTTGCAAAGTCGTGTCTGACCCATTGCGACCCCATGGACAACATTCCTCCAGGGCTTCCTGTCCTCTACCATCCTCTGGAGTCCATTTAAGCTCACGCCTACTGCTTCAGTGACTCCATCCAGCCACCTCATTCTCTGTCATCAACCAGTGACTACAGGTAGTTTTTGACCATAATGGAGCCTACCCATTACAGCCTTATATTGTGACCATTGTTAAGCAAGATTGCCTCATTTAATGAGTCTCATCCCCTGCTCTCCCTGCTGCAGTCAATAAATGGAGCATAGGATGCCTCAGGGATGGGAGAGGCCCTGAGAGGCCTAGCACAGGCCCAGGCCTGCCTGCCTGCCTTAGGCCTCCCAAAGCCTCCCCCACCTCTTGAGACAACCTATGCTCCGCTGCCCGCCCCTAGGGTCCTCAGAGCTCTTGGCCCTGCTTCCTTCCCACTTAAGTTCCCACTGGCCTCCCCCCCCCCCAAGGTTCTTGTAGGCCTTCCCCTCCTTTGGTCTCCTGTAGGTATTGGGCCTACTCCATCACCCATCACACAGTTACTTTTGAAAATCTCCACAGCTCTGGGCCTTATTTTGAGGGGAAAAAGGCAGGCCACTCCATTCCTCATCATCCGTGGCCCAGTGCGATCTGATCATAAAAGTGCCCATCTTTTCAATGTATTCAGTCCAAGCCCTGCAGGGACCTGGCAGGGTAGGGTAGTCGGGATAGGTAAAGAGACACTGCAACATCCCTGTGGTCAGTCATAAAGGTGAATGACTGGGGTACTACAGCTGCTATAACTTAAAACAGGGCTATAAGTAGTTTTTGGAGGGGTCTGTCATAACTTCAAATAGTCCTTAAGTGATCAGTCATCATTCAAGGACTAACTGTACTGAATATTTTTTTTAATTTTTTTTCTTAGTTTGCATTCTTTGTACTTTAATTTTTAAAAGTTATTTTAAAAAAAAAAAATTAAGTTTTTTTTCCCAATTTTTTTTTTAAAGGTCGAGGATGCATTAAAACAGCAAAAGCAGGTAGGGCAATTCAAGGCTAGTTTGAGCTCCTTCCTTTGAGCTCCATCCGTCAGCAAACAGACACCACAAGGATTACAGGAATACTACTACTTGTTTCAAGACATAATAATGGAACATTAAAAGCTTGCCAGAGTGTTTTTCTCTTCTTCTAATACAAATAGAATCAGGGTGGAGTTATCTGGAGTCTCTTTGTCCCATTCCCTCCTTTCCCGGGACTAAGTCGTCTGGTTTGCTTTCTTTAACAACTCTGGCATTCCTTTTCTAATACTATATCTGCATATCTGTGTAGGTAAACAAAAAAGAAAAATATGGGATGCAGGCATGTTCTTTTCTAAAACCCAAGATAACTCTGTCAAAAAAGGGATAAGGAGAAGAGACTTTCATTCTTAAAGTTACAGTACAAAAATTAAATGTAACAAAATGTAATACAATAAAAGATTCAGATAAACTTTCTTTAAAGTGGCTCAGTTACATAAAACAAGTGTATGTATATGTGCAAGTATTCTACACACTGCGTCCCTAAATTCCAGAAAGCTTTTATTTAAAGGAGTTAAAATCACTGCTTCATTCTGGGATTTCTGTCTTGATTTTGTATAGCTTGTATGCATTTTTTCTACTTGTATACATATCTATAATGTCAGAATTGGAATATTGCTTATTGTTGGTCATTACAAAATCAATACAGATAGTCCTCCACTTACCACAGTTGGTTGTAAGTCGAGGACTACCCTGTATGGAAGATGGAGATGGAAGATGCTAATCAAGTAAAATATATTCTAAATAATGGGAACTACTTTGTTTTACTTAATGGTAAATAGAAAGGTTATTTATGATAGAGCTCTATCAAATTGTGTATGGTGTAGATAAATAATATTAGAACCTGGTGACAGAACAGAACAGAAAATAGCAAGTACTTCACTTTCCATAAATTTTAGGGATTTTCTAACACAAATTGCACTAATATGGATTGATTTAAAAGAGGGAGGATAGGAATGTCATTGTTAGCTATATTTTGCCTCCAATATTAGAAGTTGAATAACGTAAATGGAATTGCTGAATAACATAAATGGAAGGTCTTTTCCACTTATATCCTACACAGGTCTCCTTAGACATTAGGCTGCTAGCGTGTATGTTGTTAAAAATATTCAAGATCAACAGAAAGACGCTTATATTCCAAAATGCACCCAAACTATTTTTACAGAATATGCAATTTATGTAATAGAAACATGAACTTTTTCCATTACTGGATAAGATATTTTGGTTCTAAACTATATTTGTATAACTGTCTTTTTTTTCTTGTGAATTAGAAATGAAACAAGATAGTATATTAGTAATTACTCATTAATACTTCAGTATATTGGTAGATACAATTAAAATGCAAGAATACAAAGTAAGAAAATAACCTATGTTAAGCATTGATTTCAAAGAAGGGTGGGAACAATTGTTACAAGTAGGACTTTTATTTTGGACATTATCCCCACCTCTTTAGTTGTTCATTACTTCCAGTTAAGAAAATCTTAATGGATTAAATTCCTTTGTTGGACCTCCAAATGTTAATTAGCAAAGGTTAACTACATTGTTTTTCTTAAGTCAGTGAGCCATGAATTTCATTCGGTTAAGTAAGTTCATATAATAATCTTATGTCTTGATAATTTATGACTAACATATATGTTATTTTTCTTGGTTCCCATATAACTTTAGGTATTTCAAAATATTTCACATTTTTACTATTCTTAATTAATACCATCAATTGTCAACTGTACTGCTCAAAATCTATTAAAAACAGATACAGTGGCTGGAATTCAAAACATATTTTAAATTAGATTCACTAAAATTAGAAATGATGTAAAGCTGATTTTGAGGTAAAAATAGTGGTCTGAAACATTAGGTACTTTCTATGAAATTTGCTTCCATAGATAAACTTTTCAATGTATTCCCCCTCCCCCCCTTTTTTTGGTGATTTAACTTCTGGAGCTTAATTTCTAGTGTATGTATCACAATGGGATAGTAAAATATTTTCCCACTTGGGTATATAGGATGCACAAATAAATATTAAGTATTTGCTCAAATGAATATTAAGTATTTACTCATAAATAAAGTATTTATAGTAAATTGAGTTATAGTCCAAACCTGAACAATATTTTATGTAAAGAATCTTTTACAGTATTTAAATATCTTGCTTTTCTAGCATTTTTGTGCACTAGAGGGCAGCATTCACTAAATTCATTATTCAGATATAGTATAGAAAAATCTCAGAACTTGGTCTAATATTAAAATAGCTTGTCACCTTTACATAACCTTTTAAAATATCTTAAAAGCATAACATAGTTCTTTTCATAAGTAATTCTGTTATGTTTAACAACAAGTTTCTTCAGCATGCAACAATTTTGTATAAAAGATATTGAAGGCAGGAATGAGGATTGTTAAAACAAAATTTTTGCAGGGTTTTTTTCTTGCAATTTCATATATCCTCCACAAGATGGAGTATATTTTCTATTTTGAAACAAAGTTGTTTAGGTCTTTGATTGTAGAAAAAGTCTACAAAAATTTAAAAATTCCTTTCCCTGATACTTTTTAGAACTTCAGCAACAAAAAATGCATAGGTGTAATAGGGAAATGAGCTTTTTATAGATCCAAAATGGTCTCACATCACCTTTATGATATAGTTACCAGGAATCAGACTTGGTTGTGTGAGACTTTATCAAAGACATCTATGCATACAAAGCTGATACTAACAAAAAATAATATTACTGTGCAGGTATAATATAGGACAAAATTTCCATATTTGGATCAGTATCTTGAATTATGTCACAATCAGGTGAAATTGGTAACAATACTGAAACCTTAACTCATTTTGCTGGGGCGGTGTGTCTTTTGTGGATCTCCTGTTGATGTGAGAGCTTCATCAGATATTTTCATGTGGTCCTACAGAAAGTCATAGTTGCAACTATCAGGCACTCATATGTTTCACTCTGATGTAATACTTTATCACCAGAATGACTGGTTTCCCGTAGCATTTAACCTTGGGTTGTTCTAATCATGATTTGATTAATATTGCCTGGCCATAAAATAGAGCTTATATATGAACATGACAGGATTCACACAGTAACTGAACCAAAATGAAAGACACCTTATTATGGCATAATTCAAGATAATCATCCAACTGTTGAAATATTATCCTACTGTACCTATACAATACTATATTATTTTTCTTAGTATCAGCTTTGTATGCATAGATGTCCTTGATAAAGTCTCACACAATCAAGTCTGATTCCTGGTAACTAGATCATTTACTGTTACTGTTGTGGCATGTATTATCTTCATAATCACAGTATGGAAAGGCTGACTATTGTCTTTGTCAGGATATCTGTTTCTATTCTACTCCAGTCCTGGAATTTCCTGGTGAATTCCTCTCCAAGTATTAACCAGATCTGATCCAGCTCAGTTCTTTTGAGTTTAGCCAAAGTCACGTGTTTTCACTCGGTATAACATGTGTGTAGTAAATTAGAATATTCCTATTTGTAAAGGTGGTAAGTTATATGAGTTTGAGAAAATCTGTTAAACTTGCCATCCTAAATTACAAAAGTGGTTTGTAGGAAGGAAAGAAAAGAAGGTTCTTTTCTGTCACTGAGAATTTAGGTGCAAATGATACCGTATTACTTCCCCTTCCCCCATTATATTAGTTTAGAAGTATGAAAAATAATGTAAGCTTTTACAAAGTTGAAATTTTCGTATTAATAGTTTTAGTGGAAGGGCTTCTTAAAAATATGCTTACTCCCATTGAATAAATAAATAAATTGTTTTTGTTCAGTGGAAAGGAAACCTGAACATATACAGCATGGGAACTTGAGTTTATTTAAAATTAAGAAGAGGTGGAGTTGCCAAAGCCGATTTTTAAAATTAAAGAACATTCTGCAGAATGCAGAAAATGGCATTGTAAGTTCTGCAGTACTAGTAACTCATTTGTGTTGAAGATGGAACTTCAATTATCAAAAAATTATATAAAACTGCAGTTGTCTAGAACTTTACTAGAACTAGTGAACTAAAATTTATGGAATTTTTAGTCAGGTAAAAATGTATTTCTTACTTTTTTTCTTTTATGGAAGAGCTTGTTTTTTTCCCATAATATGTAGTCTTAATTAATAGATAATACTTTATACTTTATTTGCATGATATTTGCATTATTGTAAATACTATACTGTAAATACATTATAATAGACATTAGACATTGAAGAAAACTAACTGCATCATGCAGTGAATATAGAATATAAATCAGTTTTGCTATAAGGAATAGGCTTGTCCTGGAAACATTAGAATTTGTCCTGTTTGAACAGAAAACACTTATGTGTGTGCATAAGGTGCCAATAAATCTCATGTTATCATTTTAACCGCACTAAAGAGATATTCCTACTGCACATCTTCCATCATTTCTGAATGCCTCCCCACCATGTTATTAACCTGTGCCGTATTTCCTCTTATATTTTAATAATAGATTCTAGATTATGAAGTAACAATAAAACATACACATAGACATTCCAGATGGGATTCCTAGGCAATATAACTGCTCCCATATGTAGGAGAGGTTTAAGTGGGGCTGATTGGGCAGTAGAATACCTGCTTGATCATGAGAAGGCAGAATTTGAAACAGTTTTGTTATGAGAACCTAAAGCATATAATGTTAAGTCTGGAATTTGAATTTGTAGGAAATGGAGAGTAATCTGTTCTTTAATTTCAAGAAAATTATCCTTTTATGAGCAAAATCCAGATTTAATTCTGTTTAAAGAAGCTCCATTGAAATAATCATGTGTTGATTCAATACTGTTAGCTTATGAATGATTCTTTAAGTTCCTTCTTCTGAAAAAGCAATTGCAACTGCAAATATAATAGACTTATGCCTCATTAAGTTTGTTCTGTTATGCATCCTTTTCCTCAATAATAAAATGATGGAATTCTGTTTTATCAGAGTACTCCAGTTATAATGATTTAATTTTGATTATGATCTCATACCTCTTTCAACCAAATATAAATAGCAGTTTTTGTTATGATTACATACATACACACATGAATGTACAAATAAAAATATGCATACACACACACACACACACACACACATACACACACAGATAAATATTTGTTGTTAGTTGCGAAGTTGTGTCCGAGCCATCGCAACCCCGTGGACAACGTTCCTCCAGGCCTTTCTGTCCTCTACCATCCCCTGGAGTCCATTCAAGGTCATCCGCACTGCTTCAGTGATTCCATCCAGCCACCTCATTCTCTGTCATCACATTCTTTTTTTGTCCTCAATCTTTCCCAGCATTAGGTTCTTCTCCAGTGAGTCCTTTCTTCTCATTAGGTGGCCAAAGTTTTTTGAGTTTCATCTTCAGGACCTGGCCTTCTAAAGAGCAGTTGATCTCCTCTAAGACTGACTGGTTTGATCATCTTACAGTCCAAGAGACTCGCAGGAGTCTTCTCCAGCACCATAATTCAAAGGCCTCAATTCTTTGGCGCTCAGCCTTTCTTATGGTCCAACTTTCACAGCCATACATTGCAACTGGGAAAACCATAGCCTTGACTATACACTTGTTGGCAGGGTGATGTCTCTGCTTTTTAGAATGCTGTCTAGATTTGCCATAGTTTTCCTCCCCAGGAGCAAGCATCTTTTAATTTCTTGGCTGCAGTCCCCATCTGCAGTGATCTTGGAGCCCAGGAAAATAAAATCTCTCATTACCTCCATTTCTTCTCCATCTATTTGCCAGGAGGTGAGAGGACCGGATGCCATGATCTTAGTTTTCTTTTTCTTTTTTTTTTAAAAACAAACTTTATTAAACTTAAAAAGATAAAATACAGTATATACAAAATACATTTATATTAATCCGAATGGCATTACTTACTCACAGCAAAATATAGAAAAAGAAAACAAAACAAAATTAAAAAGAAAAAGAAGAAAAGAAAAGAAAAGAAGAGAGAAAGAAAAAAAAGAAAAACAAAAAATAGAAAGTGATCTTAGTTTTCTTAATGTTGAGTTTCAAGCCACCTTTTGCACTTCTCTTCTTCACCTGCATCAAGAGGCTCTTTAGTTCCTCTTCACTTTTTGCCATTAGAGTGGTATCAAATGCATATCTGAGGTTGTTGATATTTCTCCCGGCAATCTTAATTCCAACTTTTGATTCATCAAGCCCCGCCTTTCTCATGAGGTGCTCTGCATATAAGTTAAATAGGCAGGGTGACAGTATACAGCCTTGTCAGACTCCTTTCCCAATTTTGAACCAATCAGTGGTTCCATGTCCAGTTCTCACTGTTGCTTCTTGACCCGCATATAGATTTCTCAAGAGACAAATAAGATGGTCTGGTACTCCCATCTCTCTGAGAACTTGCCACAAATTGTTGTGATACACACAATCAAAGGCTTTAGCATAGTCAATGAAGCAGAAGTAGATGTTTTTCTGGAACTCCCTAGCTTTCTCCATGATCCAGCATATGTTGGCAATTTGATCTCTAGTTCCTCTGCCTCTTTGAAATCCTGCCTGTATTTCTGGTAGTTCTCGATCCACATACTGCTGGAGCCTAGCTTGTAGGATTTTAAGCATAACTTTACTAGCATGTGAAATGAGTGCAATGGTGCGATAGTTTGAACATTCTTTGGCATTGCCTTTCTTTGGAATTGGAATGTAACTGACCTTTTCCAATCCTGTGGCCACTGTTGAGTTTTCCAAATTTGCTGGAAAATTGAGTGTAGCACTTTTACTGCATTGTCTTTTTAAGATTTTTAATAGCTCAGCTGGAATACTGTTACCTACATTAGCTTTGTTGTTGCTCAGATTTCCTAAGGCCCATTTGACTTCACATTCTAGGATCTCTGGCCAGTGACCACCCCATCATGGTTATCAGGGACATTACATTCGTTCTTGTATAGTTCTTCTGTGTAATTTTGTCACCTCTTCTCTTCTGCTTCTCTTAGATCCCTGCCATTTTGGTCCTTTATCATGCCCATCTTTGCATGAAGCGTTCCCTTCATATCTCCAATTTTCTTGAAGAGATCTCTGGTCCGCCCTATTCTATTGTTTTCTTCTGTTTCTTTGCACTGTTCATTTAAGAAGGTGTTCTTATCTCTTCTAGCTATTCTCTGGAATTCTGCATTCAATTGGGTGTATCTTTCTCTTTCTCCCTTGCCTTTCGCTTCCCTTCTTTCCTCACCTATTTGCAAAGCTTCCTCCGGCAACATTTTGCTTTCTTGCATTTCTTTTTCTTTGGGATGGTTTTAGTTGCTACCTCTTGTACAATGTTGCAAACCTCCATCCATAGTTCTTCGGGCACCCTGTCTATCAGATCTAATTCCTTAAATCTATTTGTCACTTCCACTGTATATTCATCAGGGATATGATTTAGTTCATACCTGAGTGCTTTTCCCTACTTTCTTCAATTTAAGCCTAAATTTTGCAATGAGAAGCTCATGATCTGATCCACAGTCAGCTCCTGGCCTTATTTTTACTGACTGTATAGAGCTTCTCCATCTTTGGCTGCAGGGCACATAGTCAATCTGATTTCTGTGTTGACCGTCTGGTGATGTCCATGTGTAGAGTCGTCTCTTGGGTTGTTGGAAAAGAGTGTTTGCTATGACCATCGTATTCTCTTGACAAAATTCTATCAGCCTGTGCCCTGCTTCATTTTGTACTCCAAGGCCAAATTTGCCTGTTATTCCGGTTATCTTTTGGCTTCCTACTTTAGCATTCCAATTCCCCATGATGATAAGGACATCATTTTTTGGTGTTAATTCTATAAGGTGCTGTAGGGCTTCATAGAACCGGTCAGTTTCATCCTCTTCAGCACCAGTGGTTGGGACATAGATTTGGATTACTGTGGTATTGAATGGTTTGCCTTGGATTCGAACTGAGATCATTCTGTCATTTGGGGGATTGTATCCCACTATTGCTTTTCCTACTCTTTTATTGATTATGAAGGCGACTCCATTTCTTCTGAGGGGTTCTTGCTTGCAGTAGTATACCTGATGGTCATCTGAATTAAATTCACCCATTCCTGTCCATTTTAGTTTGCTGATTCCTAAGATGTCGATGTTCAGTCTTGTCATCTTTTGTTTGACCACGTCCAGCTTGCCTTGATTCATGGATCTTACATTCCAGGTTCCTATGGAGAAAAAATCTGTAGAGTGTCAAACTTTCCTTTCACCACCAGATTCATCCACAGCTGAGTGTCCTTTCGGCTTTGGCCCAGTCGCTTCACCCTTTCTGGTGCTACTAGTAATAGCCCTCTGCTCTTCCCAGTAGCATATTGGACACCTTCTGACCTGAGGGGTTCATCTTCCTGCATCATATCTTTTTTCCTTTTAGTACTGTCCATGGGGTTTTCATGACAAAGATACTGGAGTGGGTTGCCATTTCCTTCTCCAGTGGATCACGTTTTGTCAGAACTCTCTGCTATGATCTGTCCGTCTTGGATGGCCCTGCACGGCATAGCTCATAGCTTCATTGAGCTACGCAAGCCCCTTTGCCAGGACAAAGCAGTAATCCATGAAGGGGACAGATAAATATAGGAAGATACTAACAGGTTCTTAGAAACTTCTGACTAAGTTCTGTCATAATACATTTCTGTTATCTGTGCCATTTTGGAATTTAGAGCATCCAGACAAGGGTTACAGAATTAACTCCCCTTTTTTTGTATTTCATGCTAGGCTTTAAAAAATTGCTCAAGGCTTTGTTGTTTTTAAAAAAAGGCTTTGCCACTTTTAAATTCGCTTTGTTATAAACATTTTCTAGATAACTTTTTATAAAATCTATTTTATCCTATTAAGAGAAACTTTGTATGTTTGACTTGGAGAGTGAAGGAATTTCAGTGGAGGAGGCAGTGAGTGGGAGGCATATTTTAGAAAAGTTTCTGGAGAGCTCTGTTAGTTATGTTGTTGCTGAGGCCCATATATCAGTGTCTGGCAGATACAACAAGAATGTCAGGGCAGTCTAAATGATAGAGGGTATTTTGGAGAGTTAAAGAGAATAGTTATCTGGGGAGAGACTGTTTTCTTTGTTGGCAGAACGTAGTTGCTTTATTTTAACAAGTTTTGGTATGAAGAATTAAAATGGCAATCCTGAAACTTCTGACTTCCTGGGGATAATCATTTGTAAATAACTAAACGCAGCCTAACTCTCAAATGAGAAGGGAGATGATTTCAAACAGGGCAACATAATAAGCAGTTAGCTTCTAGTTCCTTTTTGGTCTTAAGTCCCATTTCCAGCATAAGTCAACATCAGTGGGAAAGATAACATGTTCTGTATACAACTGTCACACCACTGAGCTTTATATGTCTCTTATTAGTATCTTCTTCCAGATCATAATTTTAAAAATACTTTTAGTCTGTTAACTGTTGAAAGCTGTGAGAATGAGTTAGGTGTATGCACACTGTATGTATAAAATCCAGATTGTGAAGAGTCTTGCATTTGGCCACCAGGAATATTAATTGCTTTTTCTGTTACTGCAGCTACCTGATCTTCCTAGGACAGTAACTTGATGCTTGTTATTTCTTAAGAGTTGATAATTTAGTCTCTCAATAAGGAAAAAATTTAGTTGAGTTAGTCCAAGTTGTAGACAAATGAGATTTAGATTGTACTTCATACATTAATCATATAATGGAGGAGTACTCATATAATTTAGATTGTTTCTTTTTTAGAATTAAGTAAGCGTAATATAGCAAACTCGGTGACATTATGTTGGAATAAGTTTTATGTGTGGGAGTTGGAGTAGGTTTTATTTTTGTTATCTGAGACTAGTGTAGTAGGCTTAGGTAAATAGCAGTGTCTTTCATTCTTTCAAGCAAAATTCTCAAGATTTGACCCTGATTTTGATTATTGGAAACGCAGATGATATCTTTTTATCTTATTTTGCTTAATCCTTTAATGTAATATGGTTCATGGCATTCACATAGTTAATTGTAGCCAGAAGACATTTTAGAATATTGTGTAAACTGGATGGCACTTCAGAAGACAGTGGATATATATTCATTGTGTGTGCATTCCTGTCACAGCTTCAGTCCTATGCAGACTCCTTTTTATTTTATTTTATTTGTTTCAGGTTGGTTAATACAATAATTAATCTTAGTAGCCTTGATGCCAGATCTAAATTGAAAAGATTGGTTGTTATCATTAGGACAACTTTATTTGTTACCTTTTTAATAATTTTTGTTACCATCTAGCAGCCTTTTAAAGATTATACTTTGGATGAAGAAATTTCCAGAATTTGATAAGGTAAACAGTTCCTACTATAATATGTCTGTGATTTATTGTAGGCTTGGATAGGATCAATTGTTAATATATAATATATTGTGAAGTTGTGTCTCTGTGTTGTGGACTTTCATCAACATTTGTGGCAAATTGTGCCATTAGTGATAGATAAAAGAATGGATATTTGGCAATAAATGTGTTATTTCTCAATAGCCCCTCTGAGGTTTTGCTGACAAGTTGAGATAAGCTATTTGGCAACTGTGTAAAGAGAGGAAGCGCTTTTCCAAACTGTTTCCTTCTATATTGGATCACCTTCCATCTGTGTGCCTGGCTTTGTGACCTAAAACTTGGGAAATCCTAAAAAACAAGTTTTTTAAAAAATCAGACACATAGATCACATAAAATGGAGGACTGAGATGAAAACTAACTGTACATGAAAATAAGCTTGTACTGTATTTTGTAATACACTGAAGTTCAGATCTTGGTTTCTATTCATCCATATAGAATATTTATTTAAGTGCAGTTGTTGATTAAATAACTGCAGTGGTTGATATTTTAAACTGAAAAATTGAAAAAAAAATATTTGCATTACTGTTTGATTGCCACGCAGATCAAGAAACACAAAATATTGAGTAAATAAAAATAAAAGCTTGCTCTTGTTAACTTCTCTTGATGTAAGAGGGTGATGTTATGAAAAAGCTGAACATCTACATACTGTTTCTATTATTTCTCTCCTTAGTATGGGAGATTCTTTAGTTGATGATGTTTAAATATGTATGTTTGTCAATGGATTGGATGCATCCTGCAGATTCCCTCTCTAAATATGCATCAAAGGATTGCAAATCTCTATGCGCTGGAATCCCCAGAGTTGCTCCTAGCATTCTGTCCAACCTGCACATTGTCACCTAGGAGGCTTCCTGATCTTCATTTTATTTTTCAGATTCTTTAAAGAAAAGAAAAGAATGGTAAGCAAATTATCATTCTCAAGGATAACATGTGTTTCTGGTTATGCCTATGGGTCCCAGATAAGGCTGGCTGGACATAAGAAAAATGTAAGCTGAAATGGTGGAGAACATCTTGGGAAACCAAAGTATATAATTACAGAGAGAATTTCAGCAGTTTGGGTTCTACTAAATGACTGCTTTGTGACTGGTCACCAACATTTTGAAAAAGTGCTCATGGCATACTGAATATTCTACATTTGTTACCAATACTACTTACAATGGGAACCTATGCTGTAGAAGAAGTATGACAGATGCATGAAAGGGGTGCCAATGAAAGAGAGCAAGACCAATTATGCATTTCATCAGTAGAAATGCACTCCCCCCCCTCCCCAGTTCATATTTGCTTTTTGGAATTTTCAATTTGTAATTTTTCATGGTTTTATAAAAGAAATATTGACCATATTAAGGAAGCTAATTCTTTTTCCAATAAAACTACGTACAACTTCATAGTTGAGTATGTGAAAAATTTACCTTAACAATTTTCAGAATCTTTACATATTTTTTACAACATAAACAATATAACTATTTAGCTGATTTATTCTGCACACAGTTGTTTTGGTTAAACACAACAAAATCTGTACAGTAAACCTGAATTTTGCCTTATTCTTCCTTCACATTACGCAGGGCTTTAAATTAAAACGTAGCACTTTATGTCATTGATATCCTGTAGCAAAGAAAGGATGGAATAGTGTGTCCATCCTTGGATCTGTCAGCAGCTTTCAGTACCATCAGTATCCATAGGAGTTGGCTTTGTAATGGTTCTCCTTTCTCTGTGGCTTCTTTCAATCAGCACTGATAGAGTGACAGCTCACACCCACAGTCTATTACTTATGGGATGCCATGGGACTTAACTCTCCCCTGTTGTTTGAATGTGATGACACCAATTATATGTCACAACCTCAGCCCATGCAAGTGATGCTGTTAAAATCCTGATCCACTGCCCGAAGGATATGTATGCTTGAATGGGGCCGAATGGAGTCTGGTTCAGTCCTGACAAAAATGAATGATGTGTTTATTCATTTGCCTCTGGTTCTGGGGATGCTCCTTTTGCGGCGGGGGGGGGGGGGAGATGTTGTGCTTCCCTGTGCAAATCTAATGCACAGTTCGGGGGTTCTCTTGGCTTCAAAACCTCCTGCTTGAAGAGCAGGTATTAGCTGCTACCCAAGAAGGTCTTTACATAGTTTATCTGTGCCTGTTGCAAACATTCCTGGCCTGAGAGGCCCCTCAAACAGCACTTCACTTCTAAATTAAATTACTACTGCAGTGTACTCTATAAGGGGTTGCTCTTGAAAACTACCAGAGTTGCTTAGAAAGGGAGATGGCCAGCATGTAAATTTAATAAATAAAACCTTGGAAGCTACTTGTAGTCCAGAATGTAGCACCACAGGTAGTGATGAATGTTCCGTGGTATGTGCATGGGTCCATATCTCTTTGTGAGCTGCACTGGCTGCCATTAGCTTCTGGGTGAAATTTAAGGTGCTGGTTATCACCTATAAAGTCCTTTATGGTATAGGATCTGGCTACTTTAGGGACTACATATCTCCTTTATGTTCCTTCCTCCAGTTAGGATGGTTTCAGTGGGCACACTCCAGATTTTGTAAATGAAGCATTTTCATCTTTACCAGGAAGCATTGGTTCTCACTGATGGCTTCTGTCCTGTAGAATAATATTTCCTGGGGAATCTATACTGCTACCACTCTATTGAACTTCTGCAAATTATTAAAAATCTGGTTGTTCTTCCAAGTATTGGGCTGGATGGTGTCTAAGACCTTTGCTTGTTAGTTCTGTCTTCTAGTCAGCTATATTCATTTTCTTTTGATTTTTAATATCTGCTATTTTTAAAAAAAAATAAATTATTATATGCCCAGAATTTCTGTGGAGTCCAGAAACCTTAGGATTGAAATAAACTCTCTTTTACTTCTTTCTATACATAGTATTAATTTATTGTTTAGAGTTAATGAAAATAAGGTTATTATATATTTGTGGGTGGTTAATGTTACAGTTATAGCTCAAATATTTTTGACACTTATAAAACCTGAAAGCAAAACTACATGAATGTATGTTATTAGTTTTGATAATTAGATACAGTTAGTCATATTGCTATTTATAAGATAGTGGGGTAAAACCTGGAAACCCACATGCTTGTTTACATGGCTATGTTGAATAGAAAGAATTCAAGTTAGAAAGCAAGCTGACCATTCCTTATGCAAATCTTCTACGCTTGTTATCGTGGCTCTATGTTTAGAAAAATAGAATTTAGATATTTGCAAATAAATATTAGTAACAAGGGCAATCATTCAGATTCTTGTGACTACCTATCTCACACAATGATGCTAAGTGGCTCACAGCTACCAGAAAAATAATACCAACAGCATAAAACACTTCATACTGGAGGGGTTCAGATGGGAGGTGACTAAGGTGTGAGTATATAAAGTATCAAATTGGCATATAAGACGGATGTGTCTAATAGCCACAGCTTCTACCTGCTCATTGAAGAGGAGTCTAGAGCCAAGAAGGATCACCAAATTATACATGAGTTCTTCCTGCAGTAGTGCTAGCCTGTTAAGAACTAGAACTGTTTAGTCCCTGGAAACGGAAGATTCTAGAATTGGAAGGCATTTGGTTTTGCTCAGGATCATCTTAAACCTGATCCTCCCCATCTAGATCCTCACAGCCTCCAGGCACTGAGCCTGGATTTCCGTGGCAGACAGAAAATGAGATATAAAGGTGGGGTATCACATTTATGACACCTGACCCTGCATCACCCTCACCCAAGAGTCTAAGGAAAAGAAGTGGAGAGAACGTGAAGCCCTGTGGAATTCTACAGTAGGCGATCCCTAGGCCTTTCCACTCCTATCAACACCAGCTAAGATCAGCCCTGGAGGATGAACATAATCCCTCTCACTTTTGACCTAGACTTGGTTAGAAAGATATTACGAACCAACTATTTGGGACTTGATTTTAAAAACTGATTCATTTTTCAGGCAATCAGTAGAATAGGCTATTTTTGTTAATCTATCCCATGTACAGGAAGGACTGTAAGAATCTGCTCTAAAGAGCTATTGGATCTTCTGGAATATCATTAGAGGTAATGCTGGGAACTACAGGGGAAATGGAAATAGTTTCCTCTTTAGGAGCATCTAGTTGGTGGAGCAGATGCTCACATCTGAAAAAAGGAGCTTGTTGAGGGGATCCAACGCAGGAGGTGCATCTTTAATCTGGAAATCATTTTCATCATATAGATTTATTTAATCTCTTGAGTTTTTTCAAAAATAAGTTTTAAACAAGGTAGACATGTAAGAAAATCAAAATCCATAAAAGATAGAATCAGGACCTTTCAAAGTTTGTCCTTCCCGCAGCAGATTTTTTGACAGCTTAAAGTCATTGCTAAATCTTAGGCATTTTGTTGCATTTGTTAGCAGTTAGCCTGCATTAGAACTGGATTTGCCACCAGAATTACCTGCTTTTCTTGTTGCTGTTGTTGTCATCTGGATTGCCTGGTTAAGGCTAAAGTACTAAGACACAACTGATGACTTCTATGGATAATTTAAATAATGGAAGTCCAGTTCTAATGCAGGCTGACTTCTAATGGATGGCTCATCAGTTGAAGATGTATACAAAATTTTAGTAACAGAATAACAGAATGACATATGTAAAACAACTGCGATTAACGAAGCTATATGAATGTGCAGTTGACATCTGCCATTATATTTTACCTTGACAGTAGCTGGTCTTGTTAGACTTAGAAGCGAAGCAAAGTTAGGCCAATTTAGGAACTGAGACAACTAGGAAATTCCCAAACAATAGGCTTGACTAGAACAACTAAACCCATACCAGAAGTAAGCAATGATAAACCACTTCCACAGCTTTGGCAAGAATTCTGCCCAGATGTATCTATGTAGTCATCAGGAGCTGAACTTGACTGAAAAGAGATTCCACTTTTAGTTAATCTTATACTTGGAAATAAACTCAAACTGAGCCTTCAGGATTCTACATAGCAGTAAGTATCCATTTTAATATGTAATCACAAATGTCAGATTGTAACATTTATATAATATATACCCTGCTTTTTTCTTGCCTATGTCACATCATGCAACTATTTTGTGAATGACTATTGTTAATAAGTTAATTATTATTATGTCTGCTTACCTTTGATTTTGCTCCATATGTGAACACATACATATTTGTGCTT
The DNA here is from genome assembly GCF_059756535.1 of Pantherophis guttatus. Lineage (NCBI taxonomy): Eukaryota > Metazoa > Chordata > Lepidosauria > Squamata > Colubridae > Pantherophis > Pantherophis guttatus. The sequence goes on from NC_142063.1 coordinate 105,647,890, forward strand.
CAAAGCTACACGTCATGCAACTGATGAAAGTATGGTGAAATTGAAAGATATAATCAATGTCTTTAAGTTATTACAGAGTTGATTGTTATATGTTTGCCTAATGATGTGGGAATGACCTCAGATTTATTACAGCATTTCATTATATTTCTAAAAACCTTGAAAGGTAAAACATATTGTGAGCTCTTCTCATTCCAATAAGCTGAAGTGATTTACTCTCCCTTTTAAAATGTGGCCTGCTCTTTTCCCATAGTACCGCCAAACTTTCCTCCTTCTGGATTATGTCAGGGACTATATTTTGCAGCAGTGCTTTTTATACCAACTGAAGCACTTGGGTGGAGCAAATTGGCAAGCTGTGCAGTCGCTTCCTGTATTTGGGCAAATGTGCTTATGCACAATCACCTGATTATAACTTTGCTGTAGAAGGAGGGGAAAATAAACAGCAGATTCTTCTCCTGCTCCTCCTTTCTAAAATAAAAAATAAAAAAATGCACGCAATGTTATGTACATGGATTTATGGGAGTAGTATATTTTGGGACATTTAAGAATGTTGCCCACAATCCAACATGTAGTTAAGCATGCTTAACTCTCTCCCTTTTGTTGATAGTTCAACTTACAAATAAATAAGATAAATATTTATTATTATAAGACTATTTTTTTAAAAAAAATGTTAAATTAGGACTTTTGAAATATTGTTTTACCTCTTTGATTAACTTAAACTCACTTATTCTAAATCTACTTAAGCAGCTTTTATCCTGCAGTAGCCCTGCTTCCCCTCCCCTCATGCTGTGTATGCTCATAGTTATTACAAGTTCTTAATAGCTGAATATAGAAATATATAATTTCTTTGTGATTCCTGGGAGTGATATTGGGAATATAAGGAATTCAAGTACAAGATAATTTATGAACCTGACTTTTGATTTGCAAAATTAGATGTAGAAGCTTGATTTTAAAATGTGACATTAACATGAAAAATGAACAAAAGCAAAGAGCGGTATAGAAGTATATAAAGACAAAATTCTCCCCCCTCCCCCTTTTTATACTGGGTGTGTAATTGCATTGCCAGCTCCTAAGACATGTTAATTTTCAATTTGGATATCTAAGCGTTATTTAAAATTACTTTTCTAAAGACAGCTACCCTTACCAGTGACTTTCTTTTTGCTTCTGCTTTGTTGATAACTGGATTGTAAAATACCCCAGCAGGATAAATCACATTTTTGTTTAGCAGATTGTGGCTAGCTATTGATTTTTCTTTATTAATTTTCAGATCACAACTGAAAAGTATATATATCCTTGTATGCTATAGTTCTCAAAAGGAATATAGGAAATGAAATGGGGAAAGAACATTGATTTTTTTTCTACTAGGAGTGCCAAGGAAGTTCATAGAGTTGACTCCTGAAAGGAAATGTTCATATTGATTAAGATCTTGAATAATCTAATAAAAATAAAGGAGTGATAAAATTGGAATAAGTTGCAATTTGATAACACATACCCAGCTATTTCAGTTAAAAAGTAGACAAAAATAATCCCTAAAGATGTTTGATTTTAGATGTTTTTGTAACAGAATAAAGCTTGATTATATCTCCAGCCTTTTTCTAACAAATAACCAACCTAATAAGATTTAGGAAGGGGGAGCTATAAAAATATTTTTCAATAAGTACTCTATACTTGTGGAATAATCTCCCCTTGAAAATTGAAAATGCACTCTTCTTAATGACATTAAGGAAGGTAGTCAAAATAGAACTGTTTCAAAGGATGCTTCAATCTGTGATGATATTAAGGTGGTTTATATTTAACATTTAAATTCATTGAATTGTAAATTACGAGTAATATGTATTATTTTTATCAAATTTTGAAACTGCCCATCTCCCTCATAGAGGGTCACTGGGTGATGTATAAATAATGTTAACTGCCTCATTAAATAATATTTAGTTATGACTGTATGAGCTGCTTTGGGGGGATAACACTAATGCTCCCCAAAACTTAAAACAAAATGGGTGAAATGGGCTGTTAAACCCCTTAAATTGGAAAGTTTGTAGTATTCAAATGAGAGTCTTCGAACACCAAGAGATCAGTCTTCCATATATTGAAGATGTACAATAAGATATATTTACTAAAGACTCAATGTGATTACATATATTTTATAAAGTGGCCCTCTAAAGAATATTTGTAAAAAGTAAATCCAAGCATTGAGCATTTCTCTTTTAATAGAAATGTTTTTTCCTCACTATTGTAGGTATATAATTTAATATTTTATTTTTAAAATGGTTCGGTTGCAGTCATATTAGAAGCTGTACCACTTCTGTTCTTGCTTGCCAATTCAGTTAGTAAATTATATTTGGAAGAGGTTTTTCTGATGAGATGTTTGTGACATCTAAATGTTGATTATATGTGCATGTCTGTTTTTAGACTGTGCCAGTCTCCAATCTGGGTTGTATCTTGCTACTTATGTTCAAGTTCCACATGAAGCATAATTACTGGCTACATATTACAGAAACTTCATGGATCGACAATATAATGTTCCACAATCAGGGAGCAGAAGAGCTGTACAGGAAGGGAAGCGAAGCAACTTAATCAGAGACAATGTGATTTATTGAAGGCAGCTTGGTGAGGACTGAGCCCGTGGAAGCTTCTGCCCCTCCTTCCACCACTATGCTTCTGTTCAAGAATAACATACTGTACATTTTGTGTTAAATTAGCTAAGCAGCAGCCAAATCTGCTGACATTATTATAACTGTCTGTTTCACCTACTTTCCTGTTCGATTGTCTTCTGCGTAATCTTTATGAATATGGAAACCAGTTCTCTTGCTTTTGTTTGTCATTTTTCTTGTTCTCCTGAGGCAGTCATGAATATTTGAGTAATAAGTCAAGCAGGAGTGAGAGGAACAGAGAATCACTGGAGCTGCTTGCAAACTTAATTAAAAGAGGAAGACAAAGCCCAGCCCATTTGACTCTTCACTTCTGCAGACTTATCTTTGAAAACTAGTCTGGGGATGCCACTTTCTTCTGTCCATTGTCCCCTTTACTTCAACTGCCAGATTAAAATAGTTTTTGTTAAATTTTGAGTAGTGTTGCTCATAAAGAGGGTGGACTATTTTACATCCTCGGGCTCTTGTTTTGACTGTAATGATTTCCTTCCTAGTAATTGGCGGTTTCTGATTTTCCCTCTGATGACTGTGAAACAGGAAAGAGATTCTCTGACTAACAAACGCTTTTCTAACAAACAGGTGCTTTTGTTCTTATTAAACTCGGACAAACATTATTCTATTCTGATTTTTTCCCTAAAATTTCTATTTACAAACATGAGACTTAAGAAGAATGGGTCTTATACACTGAACAGGTAAGAAAAAATGAGAATATCTGTCAATTATTTCTTATTTTCCATCTACTGAAATAATAGGAAAGAGTAAAATTGTTTTGAATGTATGAGAAAACTTTCTCCAACATGATGTCTGCTTATGTGTGCTTTATTTATCATCGATACTGCCTTGGATTTAAAAACAAGCTATGTCTAAGGATTTTTTTTTTTTTGCACAAGCTTCTTTGGATACTTTATGACCTCGCTATTGTACATGAATAAGAATATTCTTGCTTCTGATTTACAGAAAGACACTGAGTTTGGTAGAAAATAATTTTGCTTCATTCCATAATTTGTTATGATAGGTATGGGATGAGTTCAGAGTTGTGCAGGAGCACACTAGCTGAAGCACATTAAATCTTGCATGTGGAAGAACACCAGGAAATCTATATAGTTGAAGGAGGTTTGACTTTTATGCAAGGCTTACATTTTTTGGTTTAGTATATGTACTTAAATCATGATGTTTGAGATTTCAGAAACAAATCTTTTTCTTTGTCTCAGAGAAACAATTATCACAAATACAGTAAAATAGTATAAATGGACCAGAAATGTTGAATTATGAGAGGTTAATATGTAAACTGTTATGTACTACATTGTAACCTTATTATATAGGTAAATATTTTTATGTATGTGTTGGAAAATAAGTATACAAAATAATATTTTAAGTTTAAAATGAAGTATTTCTTTGTTCATTAAAGGGTTGCCATATAATATTCCATTCATATTTTGCAAGTTGCTTAATGTTGACTACTGAGCTATATTTTGATATTAATTCATTTCTAATGTAAGCCCCATCTAGTTCTTCTCAATAGCTTTCCATGCAATGTTATTAATCATCAAAACTTTATATACATTGACTGTAGTCAAGAATTACTGACTATATTGACTTTCAAGCATCATTTTTGAGTCATAGTTGATGGGATACAGGCAACATTTAATTTGTAAACTGGAAATCTTAATTTGGATAGAATACGATGCTTGGAATAAAACTGAGATTTGGCTGCATTTTTGGCATTCTGGCCAAAATATGCCAAAACTGTTCTTACTATTAGCAGGAAGGCTGCGTAATGTGTATGACAGGGGCATGTTTAAGACTACAACTTCTCTTTCTTTACTGAAAATCATTATGTGAAAGCTTTAATTGACCAGTACTAGATGAGTGGTAGATTTTTAAATATACGGGTCCAAACCATGTCCATGGTATGTAGAAGATTGCATCTTAGAATGAAAGAGGAGAAAATAGTAAAGAACGTGATTACCAAATGAAGCAAAGAAATGTATGGACTATTTTAAGTATGGAAAACAACAAAAATGTAATAGATCTGAATGAAATGGTATGATCTCTTTCAGGATACTTTCAGGAATGTGAAGATGAAAGTGAAGATGAAAGTTTAATTATGATTGAAAGGGCTTAAATATATGTCAGGCAGAAGAGTTGGTGTCCTCTGTATTTTTCTGGGTGTGTATTGAAATAGGAATCCATACATCGGTGATAGTTGCATATTATGCTTCTGTGAATTGTGATATTGGCTTATCTTATCACTTTATCTGTTGTGAGAAACTTGATAGGAATTTTAATACTTTTATTATTATTATTATTTATTGAATTTCTATACCGCCCTACTCCCGAAGGACTCAGGGCGGTGCACAGCCATGAAATAAAACACATAGATATACAAAATTTAAAATCGAATAAAATGAATTAAATAAATTTGGCTGAATTAATACCCAATTTAAAATACCCATATTTTAAAATCCATTAAAAATTTAGAATTTACACTTTAGAAGGGAGGAGATTTAGGCGAGGCCAGCTTGATGAAACAAAAGCGTCTTCAACTCGCGGCGGAAGGTGCGCAGATCCGGAATCCTCCGTATCTCTGGGGGGAGCTCATTCCAGATCGTCGGTGCCCCCACAGAGAAGGCTCTCCCCCTAGGGGCCGACAGCCGACATTGTTTGGCCGACGGCACCTGGAGGAGCCCCTCTCTGTGGGAGCGTACTGGTCGGTGGGAGGCTGTTGATGGTAGTAGGCGGTCCCGTAAGTAACCAGGTCCCAAGCCATGGAGCGCTTTAAAGGTGGTAACCAGAACCTTGAAGCGCACCCGGAAGACCACCGGGAGCCAGTGCAGCTCGCGCTGAACTTTGATCTAGTATGTAGTACTCTTAAGAACACTGTTTAGATGAGTTCAAACACACTGCAGCAACCCAGAACATCAGAAAAAGGGAACAGATCATCCATATAACATCTTCCAACAAAGCGCACAACTTTATCAAATGAGGCCTAACCACTCAACCCAATATAGCACAACTAATACAAGCTGTGAAAAGGATAACACTGCTATACATCAAAAACATCTCAGAAACCACCAGTGGGCTACTGAAGTCACATGGCATCTCCATATCACACGAACCAATTTAAAGGTCTCCAAAACATCCTAAGTAAACCAAAAGCCCCAGCAACCCCAGCAACAGCAATCATCTACAACATACTGTAACAGCTACTATGTAGGACAAATAGGCAGAAGATCTATGAACACCAAATAACAATAGAAGAAGAAAATTCCTTAATTTCACAACAGATGGACAGACTTTACCATAGTATCTACTGGGAATCTCTGAGCATCCTAGACCAGATCTGAACATTTTATGCCTGTGGACCACATCTGGCCTGCCGGAGATCTCAACCCAGCCTGTAGTGGCAGTGAGAGGGCAGGGCGGGTAGGAGCATTGGGCATAGGGCATCAGTATTGGGGTATCAGTGTAGCCATCCCAGGAGGGGTGTGGGGTAGTGGCAGCATCGGGGTGTGTGTGCAGTGACGACACAACAATCCCAGTTTCTCATGTGGTCCCTTGGGAAAATTTGTAGGCCAAGCCAAGTTCAAAAATGCTAGAGAATTCTTGGAAGCCTGACAGTCAGACAAATCAGCCAGCAAAGGGGCTCATTGAGATAAACAACGTCTACATACCATTAAAAAAACCAAAAAAAAAAAAAAAAACCAAGAAGAAAACAAAAAGACCTAAACACCTCCTTACTACCAATCAACACACAGATAAGCAGGGATGAACACAAAGATTAATACTACGGTAGACCAACAATCAAGAAGTTAACAATACTCCAACCAAGGAACTATCAACTAAGACAAACAAGCTGACAATAAATAACAACCTAATCAAACAATCACCAAGAACAAACCCCACAATACTGACAGGGCAAGCCCAAGAGAACAAACCCCCACTCTCTTCTAGCACTGATGATGTTACCTAGTTAGGTAATGAAATGTCTGCAAAGAAACAACCAAGCTCAGGAAGCATCAAGAACCCCACAGTCATGAGCTTCTTGGTCTTGGGCTAGATGCAAAATGAAATCTAAGTATGAAACTCTCATCTCTTCTGTCATCTTTAATACAAAGTTAAGGACAGGGTGATCAGATCCTTGCCATCAGCATCACTGTTCCATATTTTCCACAAAACTTTCTTGTGCTATAAAAACTGGAGTGTCAGGTGCAAAAGATCAGATCCACGCATGAAGGTCCAGTTAAACTGATCTATTGCTATTCATGCCTATGCACAGGAAGCTTCTCAACTAATGGTTAGCACCTGCTTGGATTTAAATAAGAGTCAATGGAACTCAAGGGAGGCTGGATTTAGTTCACTTATGGCTACATAGGGATTTTAGGCTAATTCCTCTTTTAACTCCTCCCCCTGGTTCTGCTACTCCTTCTTCTACATGAAACACTGTTATGATTATTTTAAAATGCTGGGTTTTTTTAACCCATGTATGTTGTGAGGTCCTTAACAAAATTGTTACTTAAGGCATACTGGTAAAAAGATTAATTTATTTCTATTTAAGACTAGCAGATGGCCTGATAGCATTATTTAATGGAAACAGTACCAAGGAAAATACCTCTTTTTGTTCAACTTAAACTTGCACTTAGTGTCTCATTTTAAGTGGGTTAATAAAGGTGTGAAACAAAAGTCTGTTCATGAAAGTCTGAGACAAGACAATGGAAGCAGATACAGTGGTATACAAACTTGGAAAAATATGATTGTGGATTGTGTGTCATTTTTCATTTTGTACCACTTTTCTTTAAAATAGGATATAAGTTACCTTATCTGGAAAAAAAAATAGTTCTGTCATCTTACTTTCCTACTAAAATCATTTGAATTTTTTTCTCCTTTCTCTCATGGAAGATGCACAATAATAATTGATTTATCTATACAGCTTGCCATGATGCTGAAAAACATGAGCAATTATGCAACAGTGTAAGTAATGCTTCAGGGTGTGCATTATTTCCTTGTCTGATAGAACATAGGATTGTGATGTAGCAGTAGTTGTAGCATGAATTGTTTACTTGTGCCATTTCAATCTATAATCTTTAATTAGTGGCATTTGGGAACAGATATGCTCCAGGAGGAGAGAAAGTATTAATGATGTGTATTTCCTGTTTTAATAGTAGGACGGGAACTTCTGTGTGATCTTGATCTTAACTGTATACTTTAGCTTTCAAAAGTAAGAAGAAATTGAAAGCAAAATTCAGCTGTTAAAAATATAAGCTAAAAAAAATAAGCACTTTGCTTACAGATTACAATAAAACCTTGGGTTATGAAATCCTAGATGAACGATTGAGGAAATCCTAATGAAAATACCTGCATAAAATGAGTGTTCTTAGTCCCTTAATAGTTAGGCCAGACTCAGAGAAGGAACTGGAGAGAAAAAGCGTATGGCAGGAGGGAGAAGTTGGAAGCACGTTAAGTTCAGTTCTAAAGGTGAAGTGATCAGGCACAAAATGGGTGGTGTTAGCAAGGATTGAGGTTTCTGGGTTGAAGGCAATAAAAAATCAAAAACATTGCTTCCAGCAAGCTCTTGGCTAGCTGTCAGCATTTAAAGTGATTCCCTTCCAGATTCAGCTGGCAGTTTTTTTAATCTCAAGGAGCCAGATTCACGGTTTTGCATGTGTGTAGTGACACTCCATCAGGGTCAGCAAAGCTTGTCTAAAAGTGGAAGGACACAATTTTGTTCAGCTTCCATGCCAGAGTCTTGGCCTCTGGAGAATTCTGTGGCCTTCTGTTGTTCATTTAATTTGAAAGAATGTTAAACACTAAACAGAAGAAGGTGAAGAAACCAAAAACTTTTTAAAAATAATTTAAATCAGTTTTAAAAGGTTTCTAAATCTATATCAGAATGTGTAACTTTGAGAATTTGTGCCTATACTTGTCTCCTTTCCCTCAAGTTTCATTTTTATACTGTAAGCCTAAATATAATGCTTGTCTAATTGTTGATCTTAGTAAGCCAGTTCTACGGCATTTTCTGCTGGGAAGCAGGGTAAAATTACCACAAACAGTTTGTTTTAAGTAGCTTTAGTGCAGATGTCAGAAATAAAAGATTTATTGGCCAGGGAGAGGGAGACTCCTTCTTGGTAATACCAAGACATCACTTGTATCCCACATAACTAAAAAAAAAGTTGAAAACATTCAATACAGTTATTAAATTCCAGCCAAAAGATTTCTTAAATTAAAAAACTTTCAGGTGGTTATTCTCCTTTACTGGAAAGAGAATGAATGCTCCACCGTGCAGTTTTAAGAGAGTAAATTCTGCTAGGAGCAATAAATGGAAGTTTGTAACTATAAATTCAGTCTTGTCAGACTTTTACATTTTCAAAAGGTAAAATATGAGTTACAGGTCTCATTGTCCTTGATGCCATGCAGAATGCAGCTCTACTGCTAATCCTCAGGTGTTGTGTGTTCTTTATGCTGCAGATGTTTTTCAACAAGTACAGATTGTGATAATTAATTTGTGCACTGGTATACTTAAACGATGACAAACAGTATCTCTGTATATTTTGGGATTCATTTTTAGGTCCTTCTCCATCCAGAGTTGTTGGTCAGTATCATGCTCCTTAAACTAAAGCCCTAGCATACAATGTTGCTGATATTCCTCATGAATCTAGGGGTACCCAACAATATACCTCCCTATCATTAATCTGCTGAGCCTCTCCCATTTGCTTAATCACTCACTGCCATTTCCACAATCGACATGTCACATGCTACTAAAAAAATGCAGAATTAAATAGCTGAACTGATCAGTTGCAGACAGCGATGATACTAGACAAGAAAGAAGTAAGTCTATCATTATTCCAGTGCTCACATTAGCTTCATCTTCATAAATACAGCATCCCTTATTTGCTTACCTAGAAATTTTTATTTCTAGGATTTTGTTTTTAATGGTGAAGTTTTATAGCAGTCTTAACTATGTGGTTCAGCTATTGGTTTGCCACTGCTTCTGATCTTGGAGGGGACATTAGAAGAGTCTAATAGACTGTAATGCCACAAACTAATGTTACAGGGTATGAGATAAACATGTTGGTAAGTTTATCTGTTTTGATGTGTGTCTTATATTTAATTATTAGAAAGTGCAGTAATTTGTTTTAGCAGAATCAATCCCATGGTTTGATCTACATTATTGTGACAGTATGACTAATTGATTCTGCACTTACCTATGATTATATGCATAATACATAGTTCTTCCAAAGAGTCTCAATATAATATCATTCTCCAGTGTGCTGACTAGAGAATCCAGGAACCAGGTTGACATCGTCTGCTAGCTGATTGGACTGAGTCTGTCAGAGCTGTGAGGACACACCTCCTTTGCCAACAGTCCCCAGCTTTTGACTCAGTCTCAGCTAGGACAGATGTGTTTTGATTTTATCCTGCCTGACCTTTGGTGAGGCAGGAGCAATTCACTGGCCAAGGTCAGGGTTCTGCCAGGAGTGATCCGCTCCTTCCGGTGGTGGACTTCCCAGGCAATCTCAGTAGGGAGTCTATTCAAGGAGCCAAACCGCCTGACCATTACCACAAATGCCAGCCTCTTTGGTTGGGGGGCCCATCTCCAATCCAGGATGACTCAAGGGCAGTGGATGCAGGCAGACCTGGGCCACAATATAAACTGGCTGGAACTCAGGGCAGTTTGCCTAGCCCTTAGGAGGTTCCAGGGTGTGGTTTTGGACAGACACGTCTTAATCCTGACAGACAATGTGGCCACCAAGGCCCATATAAACCGCCAAGGGGGCACCCATTCCAGGTCCCTCATGCAAGAGGCCGAACAGCTAGGCCTTAAGGCAGAGAGATATCTTCTGTTCCTCAGGGCAGAACATATTTCTGGAGTGACAAATGTGCAGGTGGACTGGCTCAGTAGGGCCCCAGTCGACAACTCGGAGTGGCGCCTACATCTTATTTGAGGAGCTGACGGGTTGCTTCGGACTTCCAGCCGTGGACCTGTTTGCCACTCAGGTCAACCCAAAACTGCCCAGGTTCTTTGCCAGGTTTGCAGCACTGGGGGCGGAGGGGGTCAATGCTCTTCGCAGCCCTTGGCCCCGAGGACTTCTCTATGCCTTTCCTCCTCTTCCCCTCATTCCGAAGGTGATCCAGAAGATATTGGTGGAAAAGGCAGAGGTTACTTCTTGCCCCCCACTGGCCCAGAAGGCCATGGTTTGCTGACCTGGTCAACCTGTCAGTGGCCAGACCTTGGAGGATACCACCAGACAGAATCTCCCTCAGCCAGGGGGCCTTGGTCCACTCGGACCCTCAGTGGCTCCAACTGACCATCTGGCATTTGAGTGGAGACTTCTGAGCCAGGATAATTACTCCTCCAGGATGATTCAGACTATACAGGCCTCCAGGAGACCTTCCACCAATAGAATTTACAATGCAATCTGGAGGGCCTTTGTGCGTGGTGTTCTAGGTTGGGATTGAACCTCGCATCGGTGTCCATGGCCAAATACAGGAGTTCCTCCAGATCTCTCCTGTCTATGGACAACAATCCGTAGACAGGTGGCAGCTCTGTCTTCAGTCTTATCTTACGGGGATCTGGAGTCCCTTGCTCAGCACCCGATGGTGCGCAGGTTTATTAGGAGCACAATGAACTTACGGCCTCCAGTGGTACACAGGTACCTTACCTGGGACCTACCAGGGTACTGAACTCATTAACCGAGACCCATTCGAACCACTGAGATCAGCCACTCTGCGCTTCCTCACCTGCAAGGTGGCTTCTTGGTGGCCATCATGTCGGCCAGACAGATTTCAGAATTGGAGGCCCTTTCTGTCAGGAAGGACCTCTGTATCTTCCACCCTGACAGGGTAGTCTTGCGGCTGGATCCCTCCTTTGTTCCCAAGGTGAATTCCTGGTTCCATCGGGCTCAGGAACTCATACTGCCAGACTTCTGCTCGAGTCCTGTACATGCCCTGGAGAGGAAGTGCCACACCTTGGACGTTAGGAGGGCCCTCCGCATGTACATTAAGAGGACTTCCTCCTTCAGGAAGACAGAGTCACTCTTTGTGTCCTTCCAACGCTCTACCCTGGGTAACAAGGTCACTCCATCAATCATGGGCCGGTGGATACGGGTGTGCATCGCCAAGGCCTCTTCCATTGCTTCGGCCGGTGACGATCCATTCCACAAGGAGCACAGCCATGACAGCAGATTGGGCTACACAGGCCTCTCTTGAGGAGGTTTGTCATGTAGCTACATGGTCCTCTCCATCCCCTTTTATCAAACTTTATAAGCTGGACATCTTTGTTTCAGCTGAAGCGGCCTTTGGCAGGCGAGTCCTCCAGAGGGTTTACACGGCTCAGGGGACCCCGGACCAGACTGCGGCCAACCCGTAAGACAAGCCAGCTTTGGTATGTCCCATTCCTGGATTCTCTAGTCAGCACACTGGAGAAGGGGCATTGGTCTTACCTGATACGCTCCTTCTCAGGGTGCTGACAGAGAATCCAGCTCCACCCTGGAGACTGTCTGGTCCTGGGTCAAGAGGTGGGCAACATTAGAACAGGAGCATGTCGGTCTGTCACTACGCCTTCACCAAAAGCTGGAGACCATTGGTAAAGGAGGCCTGTCCTCACAGCTCTGACAGACTCAGTCCAACCATCTAGCAGACGATGTCAACCCATTCCTGGATTCTCTTGTCAGCACCCTGAGAAGGAGCGTATCAGGTAAGACCAACGCCCCTTACATGTACCTTGTTGGAAATTCAGTAGGGAATCTTTAGTTAATTTGAAATTAACTAAAACTTAATTCATTAAAAATAAATTAGCTCCTTGCATTGGAGCAGGACCTATTTTGCTAATAGAGATTTTGCACACAATTTAGAATCCTGATTGCACACATTATAATGTGTGTGTGTGTGTATTTATTTAAAATCTGTTTGCTGCCCATCTTGCTGCAAGGCCTCCCTATAGTACATTTTTGGCAGGACATGGAATACAAATCTCAATATTCACTTAGTTTTAATCATACAAGAAAACTGAAGGCCTAATGTGTATCTATTATAATGCACGATATCCCATAGATGAAATTCCCTTTCAGGAAACCTTTACTCTGAAACATTAAAGCCTTGAAGGAATTATGTGGGGAAAGTCAAATAAGCACTTACTTCCTTATCGTAGGAAGATTTTGGGGTAGGATGGAGAATCTAGCTTTTCCTTTTCCTCTTTTTATCAGATTACAACTATGTTCTTGAATTTGAATTTGTAATTGTGAATAGGATGTGGAGAACATTTAAGTTCTCTTTGAGAAACCCCAAACACATTAGCTTTGCAGTTTAGAATTAATCTACCTTCTGACTTTATCATGCTGTGCCTGTGTTGCTGACTCAGTGTGGTTTTCCTATATATATATAACTTTTTCTGGCTTGGACAGTTATGTCTTTTTTATTTTCCACTGTTCATCTTTGAGTAAAGAAATTCCATTGATTGCAAACACCCTATAATAAAGTGGCATCAATTGGTTTTGAGGTGGAAAACAAAAAATAATGTTACTGATTATGAAGATTCAGATTCAGATAAACAGAGTTGGAAGGGACCTTGTAGGTCATCAAGTCCAATCCCCCGCCCAAGGAGGAGACCCTACACCCATGATGGCGAACCTATGGCACGCGTGCCACATTATGAACATTATTACTTGTGCTGACTATAATTATAGTGGAGCCTATACAGTGAGGCTGCTGTCACCTTACCAATGGGTGCCATTCCTTCCACCGCTGCCATCACCACCTGAAAGTCATGCACCAAAAAAATAATAATAATCACATTTGTTTTATGGAAATTTGTTTTTCTCCTTCACATAACAGATGTCCTGCCCCTGGGTCATTATATTATCTATAACAGTGATGGCTACCCTTTCCCGGACTGAGTGCCCAAAACGTGTGCGCCCGAACCCTCAAAATGCAATGAGTGCATGCGCCCCCACATGCGCCCCCCACATGAGCACCACCCCCGTGCATGTGTGTATCCCCATGTGCCCACTCCCCGTACATGCATATGTGGCCCCCACATGTGTCCCGCTCCCCCGTGCATGCACACATGGCCCCCTGCATGCACTCACCCCTGTGCATACGCGCATTCCCTCCACATGCTCTCCGCTCCCCACATACGCATACTCCCCCTGCATGCCCCCCATGCATGTGTGGCAGAAACCCAAAGACCAGCTGGCCGGTGGGAGGCACGCACACATGCACGGCAGAGCTGAACTGGGACAATGGCTAGCATGCCCACAGAAAGGGCACTGCGTGCCACCTCTGGCATGCGTGCCATAAGTTCGTCATCACGGATCTATAACAATTTTCATTGTAGATAGCTTTTTTTGTCACATCAGTATTGAATTCACAAGTTTATCAGATTTTTTTTAATTTGATACATTAGTTATGTTACTCATAATAAATCATAATTGAGTAGGTATTTGGATGTAATGCTAAATTTTGACGTATTAAATAAAGCCTTGAGGCTCATAAGCTTCCATTTTTCCTCTCTGTTCTTCCAATTTGGTTAATTACAACTCTGGTAATTGAAATAAGACACATTTATAGAATATGCTTTGAAAGTGAGTCATTTTTCCCATAGTTAAAACTAATCATACATAGTTAAGTTTCCATGACCTAGAATGCTACAATTCAAACAGTGAAAATGAATATTTTCAGACACCTCCTAGCCATACTGTTGGTGGTCAGGACAGAGTTCAAGCTCTAATCCTCCTGCAGCTTATTCTTATAACATTAAACTGTAGTTAACATCACAGCCAAACTAGTCTTTCTTAAAATTAGGTCTTAGGGGTGGGTGTGGGTGTGTTCTTGACGAATGTATCTTGTTTTTTTATGTACGTTGAGAGCATATGCACCAAAGACAAATTCCTTGTGTGTCCAATCACACTTGGCCAATAAAGAATTCTATTCTGTTCTATTCTATGATCTGCTGCTGCCTTCGCCTCCTCTGAGGCTAATTCTTCCATTTATATTTCTTCCATTGATTTAATAGAGATGCAATAGATGAAGTACAAATCACAATTTATGATGGATATACCATGTTTTCCAAACAATTTTATTAAATATTCAGGCTATTCAAACTACAAAAATCTAAAAAGAGGGGGAAGGAAAAAAAATAAGAAAAATAACTTCCTCCTTTCATCCCAACAAATGCATACAAATTATTTTCACCTATTAAGTTGCAACCTACACTCTCTTTACTGCATATCTCATCTCTTAACTAAACACAAAATCCTCATTATTCATTCCTTGTCAGCAAAAGTCCAGTAAGGGTTGTCAGATACAAGTAAATATCTACTTTAACTTTGATCAAATAAGCCAATTATATATTCTTTCCTATCCTTTTAACTATCTTAATTCTTAACCCATCAAATAAAATCCCATATTTTAAAATCTTGCCACTGTTTTTTTATCCTTCCCCAGAAGATCTTTCAAACCTTAGCAAATCTGTTTTGTAAATCTGATGAAGAAATTTGTCCTTTTTTGGGAGATCAATTTTCAGAAAGGCCTTCAAAACTTTCATAGATATCTTTTGTACATTCAGTAGGAAAAAAATCATCTCTCTCTCTCTCTCCCCCCCCCTCCCCCTCCCTTTTTTTTGGTGTAATAATTGTATTTCTCCTTTATTTACAACTTATATACATGGCACTGAAGCATACATCATACATTTCATTTGAAGCTAATAATAGATTCTTTTTTGGCATCCTTCCTTTCTACATTTATTGCCACATTCAAGTTAAATTCAAACTTATCCAATGCATCCTATTCTTCTTCCATTGAATCCTTAACTGTCCATTTATCAGTCATTTGCAAGAGTTTCAAAGACTATTTGTCAAAAAACCTCATAATTGTTACATGCTTTCCATCAAATAGCTCACTATTAGATTATTTCCTTCCATTCTTTTGTTATCCTATAGCTCCGCCTAGTGTCCAGCTCCAGTCCAACTCCACCTAGTGTCCAATTCTAGTATCCAACATTTAAAGTCCCATTATCTTATTTTGGCTAGCAAAAAAGTAAACAATGCCACTTTCTCATGAGAAGCAATCTTCTGAAAAGTTAGTTATAATTCCAAATCCATTTGAGCTCTTAATCCATTGTTAAATTGTTTAAAATCCATATTCTAAGTACCCTTTTGATTAATCCAGAAAGCAATATTTTTCAAAAGTTTTTAAAATTATATTTAAACATTCTTTCTCTAAGGTGAAGGCAACTCTTGTACAAGAGTTTATTTTCTCTATTGACCATAAAAAATAAAGTTTATGTAAATATAAATTAATTTCTCATTTTAGGCAAAATTGTGGGATTTTGTATGTGTGTCAGCATCACTTGCTCTAGAGAATGATATTCATCTATTAATTCAGCAGGAATTAATAAAAATCCCCAGAGTTATTTTTAAAAACAAACTTAGTATTCTCAGCATGCCTAGATATTTTAGGACATTTTTTTTGAGGGGGAGTGGCTGATAAATACAATGGAAAAATAATTAGAAAGAGGTTCTACTGTATACCAGAATGGAGGATTGAGCCCTGCAATTCTAAGCATTTCCCAATCTCCTTTTCCATAAAGCATTTTTAACTTCAGAATTTATTTGGAAAATCAATCAATCAGAATAGAGCTGGAAGGGACCTTGGAGGTCTTCTAGTCCAGCCCCCTGCTCAAGCAAGAGACCTTCCAGTGATGAACCACCCACAACTTCTGAAGGCAACCTGTTCCACTGGTTAATTGTTCTCACTGTTATGAAGTTTCTCCTTAATTCCAGGTTGTTTCTCTCCTTGATTAATTTCCATCCATTGTTTCTTGTCTTGCCTTCTGGTGCTTTGGAAAATAAGTTGACTCCTTTTTTGTGGCAGCTCTTCAAATATTGGAATACTGCTATCATGTCATCCCTGGTCCTTCCCTTCTCTAGACAAACCAATATCCAGTTCCTGTAACTGTATTTCGTATGTTTTAGTCTTCAAACCTTTAATCATCCTAAATACAATCTATAATTAAACTTGTGCTAAAAATTAGGTGTCATATACTCTAGATAGATCAAGATCCTAGTAAAAATTAAGACCCTGTGGGAAAAAAGTAAATATTCCATACCTCATAGTGCAAAACACTTTGCAGAATTGCTATAGAATGCTATTTTATGCATACATAGAACAAAGATTATAAACCAGCAATGATGATTCAAAATAATTTGTAGCTATGTTATACCTCAGAATGTTAGGGACGGGAAAATTAAGAAGTGATAAGTGGGTAGAATTTTGTGGGAAAATCCACATAACATGAGTAAAGTATCAAGCAAGTTAGCACTAAGGAATTAAGTAAAATTAGAAACCAAGAAATTAAAAGGATCTACAAAACTACTTTAGAAAATCTTCTTTTAGGAAATACAGTTTTAACACAGAAAGCAAATCATTAGGAGTTCATGCATACAAAAAAAAGTTATAAAAAGTGTTCTTGCTTCATCCTTCAAATAGCTTGGTACAGCATAGATACAACTCTCCCAGTAATTTCATGTAAAAGCCTGCAATTAATCTTTCCTTCTTTGAAAGCCCATGCTAGACATTTCAATGAAAATGTTTTTTCTGGTGGCTTTAAAATACATTCTAGTATATTTAGGTTATATTCTCAGATAGTATTAGCACAATTAGTATTGAAATAGAGTCATTCAAGTAAGTTGAGCAAGGACATGGTATATTAAGTAGGTTACAATTTGGTGTTTTAATATAGGTTGCAATTTAGGTTACATAGTCTTTCAGCTAGAGCTGAGCAAACTGCATTTCTTAATGTTATCTTGTACTTTTAACAGTAATATATTACACTTATTTCATTTGTTGCCGTTATAATAGAGAAAAGTCTTTCTTCTGAGGCCTCATGATATTAATATTCTTTGTATTTTTTAATGACTACTACTCTAGAAAGAGGCAAACAAACAGCTACTTAAGCAACAGTTGATCATAGTTATATTATAAATTCTCAAAAGTATTACACTTTTATTAATGCTTTCTAGTAAATAAAGCAATGCTTATGTTTTAAGAGTTTTAACAGAGCTTTTTGTTGCTTAGAACAACAATCAGTTGTCTTTTGATAATAAGTTATAAACTTATTGTAAAGCTTTCCTTTTTACGTGCATTACAAGATGTATCTACATAATTGTTAGGCAGAGGATTTCCTTATACTGAGGCAAAATGGCTGTGCTGTGTTTACAGTTTATCAGACTGAACATTAACAATGTATTTGAATGTTCATGCACACTTAATTGTTTCATTAGAGTGAATAAAGAAGTATGTAAGTCAAAAGGAATGCATAATAACAAATATGGGGTTTACTGCTGTGAGGCAAATTCAGGACTTATGGTTCAAACAGTATGTAAAAAAAGGATAATTACATTTCAGATAAACTGTTAACAGACAAGGATTGAACTTGGTTACTTCATTCATTCATTCATTCATTCATTCATTCATTCATTCATTTGATTTATACCCATATTTCTTTAAATAAATATTGCCATTGGAAGTCACATAATATGGAACCTACATTTTGGAAATGTTTTCTCATTCAAAGGGATTATTTTTTTTAAAAAAAAAATCTTCAATGATGGAAAGTTTATCTACAGAGTAGTTAAATTCTCAGTATTGTTTGTTTTAATGTCCATTTATGTTAGATATGAAGAGTGTTTTGCTGTTACTGGCTTAAATATAGTCAGCTTTAGCTATCCTTGAAAAGCATTTGGAAATTTCAATTGGTGCAGAGTGCGGAGGCACAGGCAGTCCATAGGATGATCCATGTTACATTACTGCTTGGTGAGCTATGCTGGCTGCCAGTCTGCTTCCGGCTGCAATTCATTGCATGGGTTCAAGTTACTTAAGGAACCGTCTCACCGACTGGGATTGGCCCATCTCACGTTCACTGGCAGAGGAGGCATGCTGTAGACCCTGGCAGTCAAGGAATTCTGACTGGTGGGGTCCAGGAGAAGTGCCTTCTTTGCCGTGGTTCCTGCCCTTGGGAACATCTTACCTTGTGAGGTGAGATTGGCTGTCTTACTTTCTGCAGGAGCCTGAAGACCTGACTTTGCCAGATAGTTTTGGGGACCTAATGGGGAAGTTTCACACTGGAAGTCATTGATGAATTAAGAGGCCATACCATCACCCTATGCGTTCCCTTCCTTCCCATTTTTAACTATAATTTTATCTTGATTGGGATTTCTATTGTTTTAGAGATATTTATTTGTTAGGCTTTTAATGCTCTAGGCCCGTGTTGGCGAAACTTTTTGGCACTGAGTGCTGAAACAGGAGCGTGGGTGGGCGGGGGAACACCAGAAACCAGAAGAGCAGCTAACTGGTGCACATGTGCGGGAGCACCAGAAACTGGAACAGCAGTTTTCCATTGCGCTGCTCAGTCAATTCATAGATGGGCTTTCGTCATCTGCCTGTCAGGGACTGAGCATGGTGTTTCTTTAAATCTTTTGGCCACGCCTCCTCTCCTCTCAGGATCCCCAGTTATTTCGCTCAGTCTTACTGTAGGGACTTGTTTTCTGTATGCTTTTGCAGTTACTGTAGAGATTAGTGAGAGTTTAGATTTTGTTATTTTTGTTGGTGTGTTTGGTATTTATTAGTTGGAGCCGAAGATCCATGTTGGAACAGCTTGCGGCTGTAGCTGTTCCTCGCTGCTAGCGGTGGGTGAGTGAGTCTGGGGCTCCAGACCACCACCCCCGCTTCTCTAAATCTTGCAGCGATCGGAGTCTGACCCGGCTGGGCAGCTCCTGACAGCTGCCGCTTGAGCCGCTTCTTTGGCCACCGGCAAGCGCGTTGGTCCCTGGGTGAGCCTGGATAACTGCAGCCGCCATTTTGGGCACCAGTTAGTGCAGGGCAGTTCTGGAGTCCCTGTCCGACCACCGATTCAAACTCCAAGTATTTCTTGCCTCACTGTCGGCGCTAGAAGACGTGTTAGCTTTTGGCCTCAATTGGAGTGACCATCATCAGCGGAACTTCGCCGGTCATTGCGAAGCAGCGGAGGAGCGCAGAAAGCCTGTCATCGGTTTCGCGCCTTTTTTAACAGCAGGTTTGAGGCACAAGCAGCATGAGGGGATTATTAATCTTGGCCGCCTAGTGAAAGCTGCAGAGGGAGCCAGAGAGCAGAGACATTTTGTATGGTGCAGCTATCTGGCTGAGGGACTTTTGCACTTAACTGTTGGTGTCGGAGGACATTTTGAACGTTGGTTTTGGCGCCAAAACTGTTCCTATCCCACAGTTTCCTTGCTGTTGGGTCTCTTGCCAGAGGATCTTTGTGATTCTGGATCAATTTACTATGGCTGACCAAGAATTTTTGTCAGACATTGACCAGCCTCAGACCCCTCCTAGGTCTAAAAAGATCACGAAATCCAAATCTAAGACCTCTGCAGCTTCAAGTAGACAGGAGCCAGAAGTTGTCACGCCCAAACCTCCCCCTTCTGGCACAATGGACAAGGATGCCTTAAGAAGGCATAATGCCCTAGAAAGGCAATGTGAGAGGGCTCAAAAGAAGGCTCAAGCTTCTGTAGCCCAAGTTTCTCCTCATTCAGGGGAAGAGGGAGATTTAACTCAATTAGATCTTGCCAGAGCTCATTCTAGCTCGGATGTGCCTAAACAAGGGGGCTTGGATGTAGGTCAGAATGCCATCAGGGGAGTGCAAGCTTCACAGTCCAGAGGTAGACTTTCACTTGAATCTACCTTTACCCCTACGGCTGCTGGGCTCCGTGTGGGAGAGGGGCACGATCTGGTCCAGCCATTTAATTTTCAGACACTTCTTACCAATGCTTTGGCCCAAGCTTTGGCTTCGGGTTTTACTTAGCAGGTGCAGTTGCCTTCCACTTCGGACTTGGACTGCGCCAGCAGCGGGAAAGCAAGCAAGCATGGAAAGCTGCATTTGTGCAAGCAGTGCATGTGCATACAAAACCACCACCACCACACCCGCTGCTGCCAGTCTGCAGAGCCAGAAAGATTGGGGACCACTGGTATACTGGTATGTAATTTTATTAGACAAATTACAGTTTTATCGCCTACGGTTTATTTTAACGTACATTACAGAAAACATCTGCATTCCAATGGAAGGTGAGGTATACCTGGAAAAAATCTATTTAACCTCTTTCATAAACTGATTCTATAAAACAGGAGTGTCAAACTCAAGGCTGTGGGCTGGATTTGGCCCGCAGAGTGCTTAGACCTGGCCCACGGGGCCACCCTGAAAACGGGGACCAGCCCGCGGTGCCTCTGCCAGCAAAAATGAGCTCCCAATCTCCGTTTCTGGCTGCAACGGCCTCCTGCAACCCTCTGCCAGGGAAAACGGCCTGCTATAAACTATTTCAACCTCCCCTCCAAAGAATTGGACATAATTTTATTCATTTATTTTTATTTTATTTATCAAATTTATATAGCAGCCCATCTTGTAAATATGACTCTGGGCAGCTAAACACATCTTAAAATAACCATAAAAAATAAGCAACATGCATATTACAAGATCAGATCATTACTATTGACTACCTTTATACTGTAACTAGCTAATTTTCTATTGTTTTATTGACTTTTCACTATTTACAACTTTTCTCCTCCTTTTGCCTGTTTCATAACCATAAGGATATGAATGAGCCTAGCTAGTGTTGGTTTGCTAATCTTATGTTTGAATTGAGAGACCTGTTGAACAGATAAAAGTCTCACTAAATGTGACATTTAATTCATTGGTGATGAATTAAAACTGTAATGGAGCATACTTATTTATAAAATACCTTCCAGTGTTAAATTAGCCGTTCACTGCTATTGCAAAAGCAGCTCTTTGCATTTGAGGACAGAGATGTGATGCTTGATCTGCATCTTCTTTACTGCAGTACCTCAAGTATTTATAATCTATCACTGTTGATAGGCATTAGTGATTTAAGAAACAGTGAATAGCACGCTTGTTATCTTACATCAGTCAAATCTTAACTGAACTATTCTAGTGCCAGAACACTTGGCATGTAACATTTAGGCTAATATAGTTTCATGCTAAGCAGTGTGTGTGTGTGTGTGTGTGTGTGTGTGTGTGTGTGTGTGTGTGTGTGTGTGTGTGTGTAACGGGTGAAGAAAGGATTGGTGAATACATTAGATACTAAGTTAAAAATCAGATTGAGCTTCTTAGTTATGAAAGACAAATTGGTAAAGGCGAATTGATGTTTTGGAAAAGTAAAGATTTAGACAGAAAACCGCTTATCATGAAATGTTTCACTTGTTTGTTCAGCTCTGTTTTTTAATATGCTACAAATTAAAGCAGTCCCCTCCTCTCCTCTATCCATGCACCATCCCTAATAAAACTGCAGTACAAACTGGACGCTTGAAAGAAGCTTGCTTATTCCCCACACTACTTCTCTTGTCTTGTTCTACAGCCGGCGCCAGCCTGAAAAAACCGATTCAGATGCTTCCTTATTGGCATTAACTTCCCAGGCTTGGCTTTTACTGAAGAATTTGTAAAAAGGAGCAGCTGTTTGCCTTTTCTAGCTGAGGGTGTGTGTGTGTGGTGTGTGTTTTTCCTGTTTCCATTGCTGCTTTCTTATTGGCTGAAGCAAGGAAGGAGGAAGGGTTAGAGAGAAGTAAGCTATGAACTCTGTGAATGTAGTTGGACTAGTTTTTTGAGGAGGATAGGAAAGAGAGGGTGAGCTATCGAGATCGGGTGCTAGCAGCTTCCAGTTCTCTTTCTCTCTCTTTCTCTCTCTCATCATCACACCACCCCTTTCCCCACTTCTCTTTCTGCCTCTCTTGAACATGGTTGGGGATCATTGTAACCACAGCAGCGAAAGACCTGTACTTTCTCAAACTCCCAAAACTGGAATAAGTTGCAAAATGGTTCTACAAGCAGTAGGAAAAGTATTAAGGTAAACACTGTTTGTACTTCTTTCCTTGTCTTATTCTGCAGTATGTGTGGTACTAATTCGTGGGATAATCTGCCCCTTTTTGATACTTAATGATAAAACCACCATTGATTGAATCAGACTAAGGGGGGAAGCAGATTAAAAGGGCAGGATACTTCGAAGAAATAAATTGCAAGAAAGTTTTTTTTTAAAGATTAATTTAATTAATGCTTCACATTTAGGAGAAATAGCTATAAATTTAGTAAAGATGACATTAGTTTAAACGGCTTGAATTTGTCCCAAATATTTTCTGTTATTTAGCATTCAGAATCAAAAGTGGAGCTTACCTTTCGAGCATGCTGATGTTTAAATACTCCATTTACAGATGCCACTAACATGAAATGAGAGAAATAAATTGACATGTTCATATCACAGTTAATTCTTTCTAAATGCTAAAGTAAGTTCTGTTGCATGCAGTGTCTTATTTTTGAAAATTGACTTTAAAACTTTCCTAAAGACTTTTATTTATAATGTTTTTATTTATAAATGCATATAGTAAAGCCAAAAACAGATTTTTGGAACAGAACTTCTATACCTAAAAAAGTAAAAGAGATGAAATGATAAAACATGCTGAAAGTACGTATTGATTCATAGAAAAGTGTAACATAACATTGAGCTGTGAGAGAAGGACAGCTTTCTGATGGGAGAGTGTACTTGCCCATTGTGACTACAGAAATTCTTTTGTAGACATAGAATAGAGTAGAATAGAATTTTTTATTGGTCAAGTGTGATTGGACACACAAGGAATTTGTCTTGGTGCATATGCTCTCAGTGTACATAAAAGAAAAGATAAAATGGAAATTACTTTTCCGCAGGAATAAATCTTAGTTAAATAAAATGCTAATGTACTTTTAAACGTTGAGTGGTAGTTTTTTATTGTGAGAAATCTTGTTTTGGTCGGGTTTTTATGTCAATCGGTGTGAATTGTTAGAATATCATCTCTGTGTGTATCTATGTGTTTCTGTGTGTTGGGGAGAGGGTATGGGATTGCCACGTGATGCTATGAAAATGACTCTTATATTTAGGCTTTTTGGGGTAACTGGATAATTTCTTCAGACCTAAATTTCTGAAGCTGCAGGCAGCTTCTAATTTGCTTTATTACTATTCTGAGATTCAGTGCACAACACTAATGTCTGTAAAGATACAGCACTCCTCTTCCTCATCCTCCACTTTCTATTTCAACCAGTGGTGGGTTGCCCCCGGTTCAGACCGGTTCTATAGAACCGGTAGTAAAACCAGCGGGAAGCTCCGCCCACCGAGCCCGATGTCATCAGGGAGCTTCTGCGCATGCGCAGAAATGAGCCCGTGCGCGGCCCCATTGCGAACCGGTAGTAAAGATAAGTAGAACCCACCCCTGATTTCAACCTGTAGTCTTCTTTGATTGATACCTGAGGAGCTTATATGGCAAAACTATAACTCTAACTTTGTAAATTTGGCTAAAATGTATACACAAGTTGCTGTGAAACAGTGCTAATAAATGTGGCTTAGAAAATCAAGCATATATTCATAATGATATCATTTCTGTGTTTTAGAAGTTAACGTTTTTTTAAATGCTGATTCTTTCCTGCCCTGTTTATGGTATTTATCCATGGAAAGGACACGAATTTATTTTTAATCCATGTCAGTAAATTGAAATTAACATATTTTCCTATAAATCATAAGTTTTAAATTTTCATCAGCTGCATTACTTTCTGTATGAAAGTGACCGACCCTGACTTGTACGCATAGTAGCTATGACGTGGCAAATGGAAAAAATAGCAAACTTGCCAGTTATAAAAAGCACCATAAATTGTGAATATAATACTAATGACTTGGTACAGAATATGATCATCTTACAGGGAGTTAAATGCAATGACTCTGTTCTGAGGTGGAGTTGTGGTTTGCCTGATAGTGTGGGCTGTCATTTTTTTGTTGAATCAAACTAATTAAGAAAGAAGGAAAAGATGATAGCATCATACAGTCATTGTATCCTTCTTAATTACCAGACACCTAAAGTTTGCATGTGTGTTACAGGTTCATTAAGAGAACCTTGGCCTAGAAAATACGTATTCCAGTACATTATAAAAAGAGATATGTTTGACTCTTCCTTTTCTCTTTCCCCTTCAATATTTAGGAATTTGGTATTCTGAGATGCATTAAAAAATTGGCATAATTCAAAATGAGGCAAAATCATATCAAAACAAGAAGAAATGAATCAATAGCAAAAAGCTTCCAGCTCTTGTGTTTGCTAAGATGTATTTAAAAACATGAGGGTGTCTTGTGAAATCTTGGAAGTGAGAGGGAAAACGGTAATTCAGCAGCAGGTTTTCAACCCCTTGTGGACAGTCTTCTCTTCTCTGTGATCAAGAACAGAATAAAATCCGGGAATCTTGAAAATGTGCTTATGGGATTTAATTTATATAAGTAACTGAATTCAATTTTTTTTATCACTGAATTTGAGTACTCTTGATATAGAATTTGTGTATTTGTTTCTGTAGCCTTAAGCAATGCATATGATTGAATCAAAGAAAAAACGTGAAGAATTTCTTTAGTTCATTTGGCTTTTCAAACAAGCAATGGAACAAATTCCAAACTGCAATTTCAAATGTGCTCAGATACTCAAGTAAGATATCAGAAAGAGACAATTCTTTGCAGATTTTTTTGCAGTACCAAATTCTGCTTGGAATAATGAATTAGCAGGATTGATGGTACAAATGTTTAAGAGTTCTCTTAGAGCAAATAGATAGTAGTCAAAGTATTAGAAAAGGGGCACAAGGAAAAAATTAATATATACGGGCCCCAAAGAATAAATGCATAAATAGAATTAGTTAATATTTTATAATCTGATTCCATCCGGATGTGTCATAGACGATTCACAAAATTCTCAGACAACATGTCTATCACCTGGAGGGAAATAGTTTTGAATATGAGTGTCAATGATGGTGGATAGTCTCTGCCAGTAACATTCAAAATATTTTTTTCAGTAACATTTTTAAAATGTACGTAGAACTGTTGATTTGATAATTTTTATATTGCTTCTTTTGGGGCTCCATTAAATTGTCATCACAGAATAGACCTCTGAGTCTGAAAATAGGCCAGCTTAAAATCAGTCGAACAGCCACACATTAATTATATAAAAGTTGGGATGAGTTGCCTTTGTTAAAGTATTTGCTAAGAGAATTAGGGAGGAGAGATGAAGAGGGTTCAGAGTTATCTTTTTTTATTCAATTAAAAACATGTGTCCATCCCAGTATTGTTTATATTTATCCACTATTACTAGGACATTATTTTTTCACCTAGATCGATTCAGAATAAAAAGTAGGAAATTGAGATGGATGTCAACAGCTCAGGGGAGGAAGCCAACCCATTTATATCTGCAGTGGTTAACTAAAATAAGTCATTTTTTGAACTTGTAGTTTTGTACCACCTTTTATTGAATGTTAAGTAGCTGTAAATAAAAGACAGTATAGTACTGAAAGAGGTTATTTCTCTGATACTGTGGCTGCCCATTACATTATTCAGTGGCAGAGTCTGATGGGATTTTATGAAATATTAAATTGTCTAAGTCTGCTGCATTGATTAAGTAATTAGTACATTAGAGTACAGCCGATGAAATATCCTTGAAATAAATTACAAGCAAGTTGTTATTCCATATTTATTTAGTTACACGTCTAGCTTTGTTCTTGATATAACATTTTTAATAAATACAATTTCTGCCTTCTAGAACTTTTCCCCGCAATAGATAATTAGAAATAATATAACAGCATTAGCAATCCTACTAGGTAGATATGTACAGGCCACAATCAATTTTATAGTAATTTGACGTAGCAATTTAATTTAATTGAAAAGTAAAAGAGAAAATATTTGAAATAAAACATTCTAGTAATTTACTTATTACATACTTATCTAGTTTAAAACAAGTTTATAACAAATCTTTAAGAAATACATTAAATTTTATCTCTAATGGAACATCTAATTCCTCATTTAGATAGTAAGAAGCTTAAATAAAAAGCTCTCTTTCCCAGTTTGATCTACTGATTAACCCTGCTAGAAAACTAATAATATAGAAACTTGTTTAAACAGTATTTTTTAAAAAGAGCAGGAGACCAGTGGGCAAAATGTAATTTGGGAGTTGTCTGAACTATTTTTATCGTGTTCTGTTCTTTTCTCAAATTTTCCATTTGCCTAAAATAGTTCAGCAACCCAAACATTTGACAGAGCAAATTATTGTCTGCAGCTGGAGTTCTGCATCTTTTAATCTTTCCAAGTTGAAATTCGATTGCCTCTTACTAGAAATACATCAAGTAGTACATACCTCATTGGTAGAAAATTGGCAGGAAGGAAAAAATTATTTAAACTGATGAAAAAAGTTTAAGCAAAGTTTATGTTAATAGTTGTGCATGATGGATAGATGTATATTTTATGATTAAATTAAAGATTTTGCTTCAGTAAGCTCAACTGTAAACTTATTAAATAATGCCACAAAAGTGTATTTGTTTTTGTTTACATCATGGCTTGCTTGTGATTCCTCTTATTTCTTTTTAGAAAGAAACAAAATTTGTAGACTACTGGAATGGAAGGCATGATAAAGTACTGATTCTGTCCACTTGAGACTCCATCAAAGCTTAATGAATAGAATAATGCCAAAAAAAGATTGTGTGGTTATGATTGCTGAAAGATTGCCCACCTCTTCTCTAACCTTACAATTTCAGTGCCTCAGAAAGCCACTTAAAGCTTTTGCTAATATGTTCAAGTCTTAGTGTTTTAATTGTTTTATAAAAGATATATAAGTAATAAAGTATTGCTTAACGCATTGTAAGCCGCCCTGAGTCTCCGGAGAAGGGCGGCATATAAATCAAGATTAAAAGAAAAAAAACACAGATAAAATATTCATGTATTCTTACACCGTGTATATATAATACTAATACAAATGAAATAATAAACTTTTTAAACTGAACTGTTTGGAGTTGTGACCTTTGGTTGCCCTGATGTGTGTCAAAAAATACTGGCCCAGTGTGGTTATTTTACAGAGCAGCAGCCTAGAGATTTCATTCTAAAATGCCATATTTGTTGTAGCTAAATGATTTGGATATAAATTTGTAGAGGTATTGTTTGATGCTTTGAAAATTCTTTGCAGAATATGCATATAGAAATACAGCATTCTCCAGAATATTGGAATCTATATCCAATCATATTAATTTGAAGTAATACATGGACTTTGTTCAGATTCAGAAATTAGTTTCTATTTAATTTTTGAAAAGTGAGGCACAAAAGATAGAACTGCCATCGAAAATAGTAATTTTCATAGAAGTTTCTAATTTAACAAAAATATTTTGTGAAAATTCTTCATAACTATTACTCTTTTAAAACTAATTACATTTTAAAAGATTATCAGGAGTTATTAATTGGAGAAGTACTTTGATACTGGCAAAACAATTTTTCTTATACCATTTTCCAGTGAGTCTCTCTACATCAACTTCGTGGGGAAACCTAAGACTAACAGTCTAGCAAAATAATAGGTTGTGATTTAAAATGTAAATTTTCTTTGTAATTATAGGAACGACTTGCCTCTAATGCAAGTTTTGAAATGATGGGATGGTCTTTTAGTTTTCCCAATTGCATTTACCAGTCTCATTGGTCCAGATCTTGTCTAGTTTGGGGCCCGAAGAGAGGGTTTTTCCGAATCTTTAGAAGACAATTCACCTGGAGATTAGCGTGGTCTTGATTCTGTCAACCTTTCACAAAGCTTGAAAGGCATTGTTCTATCTCTGGGCATGACGATCTGGGAGGTATCTGAACCCGGCTCTTACTGATTTCTGTTGTGGCTTATGTTTATACTGTTGTCTTTTTATTGTTTTATGTTTTTAATTATTTTTAGGTACCCAGTTTCATGAATTTGAGATGGGTGGTCATACGTGCGTGCACACACACACACACACACACACACACACAAACTGATTGTTGTGAATGCAGTATATATGCCACACTCGAGGCTCAGACTCACAACCCACATCCCCAGAGAGAGAGAGGAAAAAAGTCAGGACCAGCATATTCCCCGTAGCCTTTGATGAACTTTGGAAATTTGAAGAAGCTGAAGAAGACCAGGAAACTGAAACAGAATAAGCCAGGGATTTGCTTTAGATTTTTTTTTTTTATTTCTGATTTTGATATAGTAACTTTACTTTAATTTTAATTCTCTGTACATCATTAATTTCATCATTCACCATTTAGGTTATGTTCATGAAAATAATGTTTTCTTTAAAATCTTTTTTTTAATTCAATAATTTGAACTTTTCCCTATCTCTTGTTTCTGGAGTCTTAGAACTTAACCTGAATAAAAATGAGGGCTGTTTACATGGCCATGGAATAACAAAACTGAATTTTGTAAGTTTTGAAAACAGATGCTGAAAGAGAATGAAAGTGAATAATAAATTTAAGGTTTTGCAATTTTATCAGCAGATGGCATTTCCCTGGCTCCCCTTACTAGGGCTTAAAAAAATAAGCAGAGTCAGACACTTGGATAGGAGCTCTTCGAGGAATATTTTAGCTACAGGGTAGAACAGTATGTTGATAAAATGTCACAGAAGAAAATGATATCAACCTTCTTCTGTATTGCTGCCAAGAAAATTACAACATGGAGCTTGACTTGAAGGAAATTTTATCTTTACTTTTAAATTATCAAAATACTTGGAATAAAACTCCCATATTTCTAAGAATTGTGCATGCTTGCAAGTCCTTAGGGCGAACCAACTTTTTAAATATTTTATGTTATGTCCAGAAAGATAATATATATTGATAAAGTGAAACATTATACTGTGTAATAGAATTGATTGAATCTTAAGGAAATAGTATTGCTTTGTCAGTCGTCCTATCAGAAAATTCAAGATTCCTTCTGCTTTGAATGCCAGTCCTATCAAGCCTATGGCCACCTTCATGTTCAGGTGTTGTTTGATAATAGGCTGCTCATCTTATCCAGCAATGGATTAAATATTGACAGATGGTTAACTAGAATATCCATATGCTTCCAGCAGCTTTTTCATATATTGGCTTCAGTATACAAATGCCAAAAGGCCAACTTGGAAGAATCCTGTTGCTATAGTCACAAAGTGAATGAGACCAGATGTGGTGGGGAGATATGGAAAATGTCTGAATTTCCTCTGCTCTCATAAAACAAACCAATTTGCTTCAGTTTGGAGCTCTTTCCATCCCTATTTGGCTTTTCTGGCAAGACCAGGCAAGTTTGAGCTAAAGACAGGCCTATTACCTGTTCTTTCGCTCCAGGGAATTTAAAACAACAATAAAATGGCTGATCTCAGCTGACATGTTGTGCCGTGTTGAAAATATTTCCCTGCAGAAGACTGTGGAACAGAAAACATACATTCTGAGAAACTCAGCTGTCTTGGATGGAACAGTGGATAGCAATAGGTGAAAATGGTCATTTTTGGTCATCATTACTGTAGCATCCTCATGGAATTGGGTCTGTAGATTTTTGTTGCAATTATGAACAAAAAGATAACCTTTCCTACATCCTGTTTTAATATTATTCTCACTCTTTCCAGTTGCTAAGTTTTACTGTTTGCAGTTGACCAATGCGTGTACTTTTGTTACACCACAGCTAAAGTAAATGACTTTAAAATCACTATCTTGGATTAGTCTGAAAAATGGCATTTTTAAAAATATATACCTGTTCAGTTATTTAAAATATTATTATCTATTACATAACTTATGACAGCCAATATGTTTTTATTTGTTTAAG
This sequence comes from Pantherophis guttatus, assembly GCF_059756535.1. NCBI lineage: Eukaryota > Metazoa > Chordata > Lepidosauria > Squamata > Colubridae > Pantherophis > Pantherophis guttatus. The sequence continues at coordinate 105,678,192 of NC_142063.1, forward strand.
GCTGACAAATCTTTAGATTTAACACATCTTATATCATTTCTCTCAACTCATTTTTAAAGCTAATAAAATTTGCTGCCTGATTGAATCATGGTGTATTTAATATAGCTTCGATAAGCAAATGTGCAAACCAAACTTTGCCTTTTTTCAGCTGAATTATGCATAAAAATAAATGCAAAATGGGCAGCAATTTATTGCCATTTGATAATAGTTGTAGCTACTACTTTAAGTGAAAAGGAATGTAGGCAAGTTAAAAGATGAGTAAGTTTGTCAATACCTAGATGGTACAACCATCTTTTCCCACTTTTTCAGAAGCAGAATAGTTTTCTTTTTCATTGTCTTTTTCCGAAATATGCTGTATAGTATGTCCCTTTAAACATTTGCTTGATACCATAAATTCTCGTAAACAGGTCATTGCCTCTTGTCCACAGCTGATACAACCCTCTGACTGGCAACATATGTGTGAGTTTAAAAAATAGAATGTGTTTCAGTGCAGAATAAAGGGATATCCTTACAGTGCTATTGTCTTTCAATAGGGACCAACTGTAGCCCTTCATAATGGGAAACCTGTAACATAAATATTGGCATCTGCTTCTATCTTCATTAATATGTACCTATTGACCAGCATATGGGCAGCATGCTTAATGAGAAATGGCAATGGGATATAAATCTCTTGAGGTAGTATAAATTAGTTATTTTGCATTGAAATAAAAAAATGAATTATTTCCAATAGTTCCTAATAGTTAATAGTTGCTAATAGTTCCACAGTAGTATATTTTGTGTTCATGTCTTTCCCATCTTGTTTCCAGAATATTTGAAAGATAACATGTCCTGTTAATGAAGGCTTTGCCTTCATTTTGCATCTTCTAACATCAGACCCATGTGTAACAAGTTACATTATTATTGTTGGCAGCACAATCAGCAAGATATTTAGACTGGATTAGGCATTTTTATTCACTTATCACTCCTTGTCAAGCACCTGAAATAAACAGATACTGTTGTTTAATAATATTAAGCTATTGTCACAGGATGTAAACTGTAACCCTGCCTTTTGCAATTGACATGGTGGTGTTTTTGTCAGTGCTGATAAGATGTTCAAGAGATGCTTCAGATGTTTTAGGATTGTACCCAAGGTGCCTATCAGTATTGATACTGTCTTTGCTTTCTTTTGTCACAGTTGTTCTGCTTGTATTTGCCGTTTTTTATATTTTGTGATTTTGTCCAGTTCTTTCTCTTCTCCAAGTTCTGTCAAGCCCACTATCCAGATTGTTTTGGCTTTCTTATTCTTATTGTTAAATCAGGAGTATTAAGTGGAAGATGCTTGTCTGTTTGAATTCTATAGCTCCAGAACACTTTAGCTTCTTCATATTCTATTGCTTTCTCTATTTTGTAGTCCCACCAGTTCACATTTACAGGCAGACGGTACTGTTGCTAAGCAAGACATTTGTTAAGTGACTTTTGCTCCATTTTACGACCTTTCTTGCCACAGTTGTTAAGCAAATCACTGCAAGTGAATTACTTGTTAAGTTAGTGAAATGGTAGTTAATTAAATCTGGCTTCTCCATTGATTTTGCTTATCAGAAGGTCCCAAAAGATAATCACATGATCCTGGATGCTGCAACTATCATAAATATGGATCAGTTGCCAAGCATCTGAATTTTCATCACATGACCATGGGGATTCTGCACCGGTCATAAGTATGAAAAACAGTCTTAAGGCACTTTTTTAATGCCATTGTAACTTTGAATGGTCACTAAATGAACTGTTGTAAATTGAGGATTACCTATATTTACACACCGTATGTGCTACTCTTGTCTGTGTTAACTGTGGCTCAGTTAAGTGCAATTCAGTATGAGAAAGGATGGAAGGCATGTTAAAATATGCAAGCCTTTTGCAATGCTAAATATATTTTCCTGAATTGCAATCAGTGTTTGAAAGTTTGGCGTTCTTGTAGTTTACTTTTATTTTTTATGTTAGTGGGAATGCTTAAAATATTAGAAGAGGACTAATTTAATGCCATTGTTGTTGGTCAGTGTAATTAGCAAGATGAGAAAAATAATATGGACTAGACGTTTTAGATAAAAATCACATTAGGATGCATGTAAAAAACAGCTTGCCTGAAAACAGAAAGAACTGGAAATAACTCATTAGATCCTTTACCCATGATATACTAGTTTTCTACTTACAGAGACTGCTGATGTGGAAGAACACTCCAAAATTGTATCTGTAACTTGCATTTTGAAGTATGCCACACTAGAGCTACATAAATTTAATTAAAATGATTAGATTTAAGCATAGTGGCTGGGAAAAAAATCTTTATTTGACTAATTTAATTTAAAACATCTGTATCCTGTATTTTTACTGTGCTATTCCCCCTTTGTTTTCACAGGAAGGTTGTGTTGACCATTGTGTGTTCCCTTATACTCCCACTTACTTGTTAGCATTTGCTTGCAATGTTCCCTGGCAGTGGCATTGGCCTCTACATCCTGAAATTGTCCCCCACCCCCAAATCTTGACTCTTTGTGACTTTTATTGAAAAGTGACTCAGGAGTCTTTAATTCAATATACTTTGTTCCAGAAATATGTTTGGAATCATTCTTAGACTTACCATTAGTTCAATGTCATGCCTGGTGCAGAAGACCTTTTTTTCATACTGAGAAGGCTAGATTATGAAGTAACATAGTGGCACTTGGCCTCTTTCACAAGCTTGCCAGGTTTCCCATCCGATCAGGCACCAATGTAGCTATTGCCTTTTAAGGCAAAGTATTGCTGTGAGAATATGAAAGAAAACCTTTTCCCTGGCATGGAAAGAACACTCTTCCTTCCTTCTCTTCCTAAATAAACTACCAGTGAGTTTAAAAAAAAAGTGTTTTGCTTTTCTTTGTATTACCTTCTTTTGTGAGGGCGATTTCACTGAGCCCACAATTAGCTCATGTCTAGAAAAGATAAGTTGGAAAATGATTTCCGACTTTATGCAGCTCGACAAAGGAATTTGCCTTTTTTTTTCCTTTTGTGAACCTTAAGGGACATTTACTGGCTGTACCATATTGAAAATATTTTAGGTATTTTTCCTAAAGAGAAAATCCTGAATGGCACGCTCATCTCTATCACTAGGAAACTTTGGTATAAAGCTCGCCTACCGAAAAAACAATGCAGTTTTGCTTCTGGTAGCAATAGTACTGGCATTTTCTTCTGCCAAAATACCCAATAGAAAAACTTAGCAAATACATGCTTGCACATGCAGTGGAATGTTTCTGGAATTTTTAGAAAACCAGTTTTGTTTTTTAACAGCAAGACATAGATAACCAGTTTCTGTCTGGGAGACTGAAGGAAATGAAAAGCAAGTACAAGAATGACTAATATGCAAATATGGGTGGAAACTATTATTTTTTTCATTGTTGCTTGCCTAATTAGAATAATAAAGTGCCGGCAAAAATTAAAGAGCTGATGCATTTAAATTTATGGGTAATGAGATTATCTTTGTCTTGAAAGGCAGACAGCATTTTCAAAGGAAACGGAGGTGCTGACAATTATACTGAACCAATGTGTTTACCAAACATTTATTCTGCTGTAGCTTTTTATTCAATACAGGTAGTCCTCAACTTACAATAGTTCATTTAGTAACCGTTCAAAGTTACAATGGCACTGAAAAAAGTGACTTATGACTATTTTTCACACTTATGACTGTTGCAGCATCCCCATGGTCACATGATCAAAATTCAGACACTTGGAACTGGTTCATATTTATGACGATTACAGTGTCCCAGGGTGAACCAATTACCTCTTGTGACCTTCTGACACACAAAGGCAATGGGGAAGGCAGATTCACTTAACAACCATGTTACTAACTTAATAACTGCAGTGATTCACTTAACAACTGTGGCAAGAAAAGTCATAAAATGGGGCAAAATTCTCCTCCAGTCGGGCACGGCAGTCAGGATGGGTGGTGACTTGGTAGAGTTGCTATTGGACCGGGTTAACTTGAAAGAAGGAAGTCCCTCCTCCTGCCTGCTGACTGACAGTTTTTCGACTCGGTCGAGTCAGGACCGGTCGTGTTTAGGGAGACTTCTGTCAGTCTTATTCAAAAAAAAAAAAAAAAAAAAAAGAAAGAATTTGATTATAGAAAGGGCGAAATTCGTCAGAAGGCAGAAAAACAAGCGAGTCTGAATATCTCTCAGCGTTGCAGCTGCTTAGCTCCGCTGCCTCCTCGCTCGGTGGATATTGCCGGCTGGCGATCCACCTGCCGCGCGCACGAGTTCGCTCCGTCGCGTCGGCCATTCTGCCCTGCAGCCGACGGAGCGCTAATTGCTGCATTCGAGCGCCGGGCGGCTTGCTTGCTAGCGCGACGCATTTCCGCGCTATTCCAGTGCTTTGCCGGCTGGCTAGCACTCGGTTTGCCCACCGCCTTCATCAGGAGCCTCTGGGAAGCGGAGCGAGGCTCTCAGGGATAGCGACGACAGCGCGAGCCTCTGAAGACAGAAAACGGCTCAATTGGATAGGCGTGGGGGCGGCCTTGGCGCTGTTTTAACGTGCTACGACCGGCTGGCTAGCACCTTCCTTTATATTGCCCTGAACTTTGAGCCTCGTTTGGGCGCAGTGAGTACAGGCCATACTGAGAGTGACAGGCCATTTGGGAGCCCTTGGCTATTTCAGCCTCCATTTTGTGTGTCTCTACCTTGAGCTATTTGCCTTGTCCCGGCGGCCATTTTATTCTGCCTTCTTCATGGCTGATATTAGGGTTTCTACTAAAGGCAAGAAGGGGAAACGCCCTCACCCACAGCGAATCCCTGAAGGGGAATCTTCCTCTGGCTCTCAATCTAAAAAATCTAGAGCTACTATTTCTCAAGGGCAGCCTATGTCCAGAGACGAACGGAGGAGACACAAAGCCATGGAAAAAGCTTGTAATAAGGCAGCCTCCTCCTCTAAAGGGCTTCCAGAGGATTCTTCGAATTCAGAGTCCCTTCAGGTTTCTTCCAGGCATGAGGCTTTACCACAGCCCGACCCAATACCCCCTCTCTCTCCAGATATCTCTGTTACGGAAGATTCCTGGGTACCTGACTCAGCCACGGTTTTTCCGACTGAGACTTCTGTAGTTTCTCCGGCCCAAGTGTCTCACACTCCAAAAGCTGTTTCTACTGAAACCGGAAATCCTGAGCTACAGGCTTCTCAAAGTCAGAAGCTGGATGTTACCCCTGCCTTAGCTCAGTTAATCGCTAATTCTATACGACAGGGTATTGCCCAGGGGTTACAGGAGAGAGCATCTTCTAAAGTTTCTGAGTACTTGAGCCATCGGGCTTCTTCAGTCAGCTCTCAACCCTTGCAGGCCACTTCGCAGGCCCCTACTAGGGCAGCTTCTCCGTCCAGGGACAGCCAGGGATCACTGTCAGGGGAGGAGGACCAGGCCGTCATAGATAATGACTTGTCTGAGGATGAGGGCTTAGAACCTGACCAACCCTCCTTTGTCGGTTTGTTCCGGCCGCAGATGTTCCGATCTCTATTACACAAGGCCCAGATCACCACAGGACTTGGCCTCCCTGCGGCCTCAGACCAACCTCAACCTGGGACTTCCACATCTTCTTCTTCCTTATTTGACGTGCCTAAGGTACAAGCGGAGATAGTTCCAGCCCCTAAGTTATTTACAGACGTTTTGCAGAGGCAATGGAAGAATCCCAGTACAGGGCCAATTCCTAACAGCCTGGATAGGCGTTTATTTAATTTGGCTGCGGAGTATGCTTCTCTTTTGCAGATCCCTTCTGTGGATGCTCCGGTGGCGGCTTTATCCTCCCCTTCTCCTACTTCGGGTCCCGCTGAGGAATCCCTACGTCCGGAGGAGAGAAAGGCAGAACGTACTCTCATCAAGGGCCACCAGGCGGCTGCCTGGTCCGTCCAAGCTGCATCCTCGGCCTCGTTTTTTAACCGGGCTTCGATCCTATGGCTGAAGCAGTTGCAGGAGCGGATTCCGGCCTCTGAGGTGAGAACACACCATGACATTAACAAGATACTAGCCGCAGTAGAGTATTCTGCGGATGCCACCTTGTCTGCAGCCAGATTCTCTGCCAAGGCCATTGGTTCCGCGGTCACTTCTCGACGGCTGCTTTGGCTGAAATATTGGCAAGCCGACGTTCGTAGTAAATGGCGCCTGGCTTCAGCCCCTTATTCGTGTGACAAACTCTTTGGCCCTGCTCTGGAACCTCTTCTAATCGAGACCCGGGATCACCGGAAGATATTACCAGCCATGTCACGAAGATCGGAGGGTCGCTCGTCGGGCTCCTTTCGTACACAATCCTTTCGAGCTTCAGACGGCTATTTCCAGCAGAGGCCCCATCGCGCCTTCCAACAACGTGGGAGCTTTCACGATAATCAGGTCAGACAAGGCCCCAGGTATCCCCCCAAGAGAGGTCAGAGAGGCGGTAGGGGCCGTCCCTTTCGCCGGTCTCGTCAGTAGCTCTTCACGAGAGGAACTTGGGGGTCGTCTGGCCCTTTTCTCCCAGGCCTGGGAGGATACGGTTTCTGATGCATGGGTAAAGGATACCATTAAATTCGGCCTTTCCCTAGAGTTTTTGTCCAGTCCACCTAATAGGTTTATTCGTTGTCCAGTGTCCCTGGATAGTGCCAAAGGGCCCCTGGTCTCTGCGGCAATCCATCACTTGTTAACTATAAAAGCAATCGAACCAGTGCCTTCCTCCGAATTAGGTCAAGGGTTTTACTCTAGGTTATTTTTAGTTCAAAAGTCTTCGGGGGGTTGGCGTCCTATCCTGGACTTGAAGGCCTTGAACCGGCACATAACTTACCGCCGGTTCAAGATGCACTCCTTGCATTCAATTTTACTGGGCATTCGGGAGGGGGATTTTTTATGTTCTGTGGATTTAACTGAGGCCTACCTCCACGTCCCTATCCTTCCCGATCACCGGAAATTCCTTAGATTTTGTTTCAACAATAAACATTACCAATATAGGGCCTTGCCCTTCGGGTTATCCTCGGCCCCAAGAACCTTTACAAAGATTATGGCGGCCCTTATGGGTTATGTGGCCACGCTTCCAATTAGAGTATCCTTTTATCTGGACGATGTTTTGATCTTATCCAGGTCTGTACAGCAAGCACACTCAGACCTATCTAGGACCCTTCAGATTCTCCAGTCTCATGGCTTTTCTGTTAATGTCGCTAAGAGCCATTTATCCCCGTCTACCCGGATCCTTCACCTGGGGGCGGTGATCGATACTAGGTCCTCGGAGGTGTTTCTATCCCCCGACCGGGTTGACAGCCTTAGAGGGTTAGCTGGCCGGGTCCAGAGCCAAGGGTCTTCCTCGATCTTAATCTTATCCCGTCTTCTTGGCAAGATGGTCTCCTCCTTTGGGATAGTCCCTTGGGCCCGTTTGCACAGTAGGGACTTACAATGGGCCCTACTGCCCTTCCAACGCTCTCACAGGGACTCTTCAGCCACGATTCTGGTACTTCCACCCTCGGTGATACGGTCTCTGTCCTGGTGGACCTCATCAGCACTACTGAAAGGGACCAAGTTCCGAGAACCGAACCGTCTTCAGATTACGACAGACGCCAGCTTGTCCGGGTGGGGAGCCCACCTGGGTCCCCACCTGGCGCAAGGCCAATGGACACCTTACGAGCAAAGGATGAACATCAATGTGCTCGAACTGCGGGCCATTTTCATGGCTCTAAAGGCCTTCGAAACCCATGTGCTAGGTCGGGACATCTTGATCTTAACCGACAACGTAACAGCCAAGGCACATGTGAACCGTCTTGGGGGCACCCGCTCCAGGGTTCTAATGAAGGAGGCTCGGAGGTTAGGCCTCTGGGCGGAGGACCACTTAGCGTCAATACAAGCGGCCCATATCTCCGGCGTTCTGAATCGCACAGCCGACTCTCTCAGTCGGGCACCAGTCGACCACTCAGAATGGTCCATTTCTCCTCGACTGTTTCAAGAAGTGACTCTTCGTTTCGGACTCCCAACGGTGGATCTATTCGCCAGTGCCACCAACCACCAGCTGCCTCGGTTCTTCACCAGGTTCCCCTGTCCCGGGGCAGAGGCGGTGGATGCCCTTCGGAGTCCGTGGCCAGCCAATCAACTTCTTTATGCCTTTCCGCCAGTCAACCTGCTTTCCAGAGTGGTACGGAAGTTGATCCAGGAACGCGCGGAACTGATACTCATCGCTCCCTCTTGGAACCGTCGCCCCTGGTTCGCAGATCTCAGATCTCTGTCGGTGGAGCCTCCTTGGCGGATACCGGACAACCTGTTAGTTCTCAAGCAGGGACTGCTGGAACATCCAGATCCGCACTGGTACCATCTCACCGTGTGGCGATTGAGCGGGAGTTTATGACCAGGCTTCCCCTTTCGGCCGGCGCTATTTCAACCATCCAGGCAGCACGACGGGCCTCGACCACCCGCATTTATGACGCTACCTGGCGAGCTTTCTCTCTGTGGTGTGTAAAACAGCGTATCTCTCCGCCATCTGCATCAGTTCTTTCCGTCATCGAGTTCCTGCAGGATGGCTTTGTCTCTGGCCTTTCTCCTAATACGCTTCGACGACAGGTAGCGGCCCTTTCCACAGTCCTGGCCGGTTCCTCATCGGAACCAATGTCGCGGGACCCGCTGATTCGCCAGTTCCTCCGCGGCGCTACCAACATCCGTCCTCCTGCAATCCACCGCTACCCGTCTTGGGATTTGCCCAAAGTCCTCCGGGCTCTTACGGCTCCTCCGTTCGAACCTCTAAGGGACGTTTCTTTGAAACACCTCTCTTTCAAGGTCGCCTTTCTCGTGGCGGTCACCTCCGCCCGCAGGATTTCTGAAATGGCAGCACTGTCCATTCGTAAGGAGCTCTGTATCTTCCACCAGGATCGGGTGGTACTGAGATTGGATCCCTCTTTCATCCCAAAAGTAAATTCTATTTTCCATCGGGCTCAAGAAGTGGTGCTCCCGAACTTCTGCCCTAACCCTAAACATCCTCTTGAAAGGCGATGGCATACCCTGGATGTCCGTCGAGCGTTGAAGGTGTATGTTTCCCGCACGGCTACCTTCCGGCGTTCGGACGCCCTCTTCGTATCCTTCTTACCAGCTACCTTGGGATCTAAAATTTCCTCTACCACCTTGGGGCGATGGATTCGGGCGTGCATTTCGGCGGCATATGAAGCCTCGGATCTTCCGGTGCCACGCAGAATCACTGCACATTCGACAAGGAGCGCGGCCACTTCGGCTGCTTGGTCTACCAGAGCCTCCATTGAGGAAATTTGTCGGGCGGCAGCCTGGACATCGCCTTCCCCTTTTGTGCGCCACTATCGCTTGGACACGTTTGCATCGGCGGATGCGGCCTTCGGCCGTAGAGTCCTCCAGGGCGTCCATTCAACCTCCTAGCTTGGGACCGGCCTCCTCCCTCCCGTCTGGACACATGGCTTTGGTATGTCCCATCCTGACTGCCGTGCCCGACTGGAGGAGAATGGGCGTTGGTACTTACCTGATACGCCTCTTCTCAGACTGTTGGGCACGGCAGTCAGCCCCACCCTGCGTGGGGAGGCCGGTCCCGGCACTAGCACCTCCGGGAGGGGGTTGGGGTCTTCTAATGTTGTTGGTTTCTCTCCCTAGACACGTCTCCCTGTAATTTCTCCCTCGTCTCAAAACTGTCAGTCAGCAGGCAGGAGGAGGGACTTCCTTCTTTCAAGTTAACCCGGTCCAATAGCAACTCTACCAAGTCACCACCCATCCTGACTGCCGTGCCCGACAGTCTGAGAAGAGGCATATCAGGTAAGTACCAACGCCCATTTACTTAACAAATTTCTCACTTAGCAATATAAATTTTGGGCTCAATTGTGTTCATAAGTCGAGGACTACCTGTACATTACCCAGTTCAAATCCTTTTGAGCAATTTTTTTTAGAAAAAGGATCTGTACGCCTTCAAGTGTTTTGATATTGAAGTATTTCAACAAAAAGATCTTTAAAATGCTTACCTAGAATCATCAGTAATTTTACTGCTTTCAGAAGCATACAACTTTCCAAGCTAAAGAGTTTTGGCTTTTAAGTGATATGCTGAAGATTGCACTCCAAAAATAAGGGAGATCAGGTGAATGAAAGAGCCAAGATAATACTAAACCTGACTGAATATTTAAATTAAATGTAATAAATGCAGATAATATGACTATTTCCTCTCCTTTTGTTTTTTACTTTTTGTTACAATAAAAACTACAACTTGGCCAGAACTTGGAGAAGGATTTAAAGTGGTGGTAGATGACTATGGGTTATTATATGGAATGTTTACAACTATTAACTTAATATTCTGTCTCATACCATTATTGTAAGAAAAAATGGTTTCATTTTGTGGTTAACGGAAGAGATGTTTCCTGTTGTTGAATTATTCAGTCACTTCTGACTCTGAACTGAAGATCAGTTCACCAGGATTGTTTGCCAGCGACTGCTTCTTATAAACTCATGGACGTGATATCAGTGATAGTACCAGGAGTTCATATCTTTTCTGGAGTCTCTTCTTAATTGCCTTTGACGTTTTCAAATATCAGGGTCTTCTTCAATGACTCTTGTTTCCTTTATGTCCAAAATATTTTATGTTTTACCAGATGTTTTACTTTCATTTCACTGAGTCCTTCTGTTTTGGGTAGAAAGGGAAGCTTTTACTCTTGCTTTTTTCTTACTTTTAAGGGTGCAGAGAGTAAAGGAAAGTCTGTTTTTCACATGGTGTGAAAAACAGAATGAACAGTTGATGAAGGCTTTAGGAAATTGTGCATGTACCTTAGGAATGGAATGTATTGTATACGTTATTAGAAGGGGAAGAGATCAAGTTTGCTGTGGAAGCAGAGAGGCTGCTGGCCTTGGAACTAGAGATACAGGTTGAGGGTGTGTGCTCTACATTTTCAACATGTATATTAATAAACTATCCAAATACGTTGCTATGGCTCTCTAACTGCGAGCTTGCTCAAGAGCTTCAAAGAAAATATTGATAGTAGTGGTATGGAGCTTGGTTGTTTGCTTGAAGAAGTTTCACTACCTCATTAGGCAATATCATGGGGCACTGGTGGGGTAATGAAGCATCTGCAAACAAACAGCCAAGCTTAGAAAGCATCAAGGACTCCACAGTTCAATCCTGAGCTATGTATATTCCCTTATATTGGAATATATTGATAGGTTGAAAAATTGCTACTGGTGCTTCTCATAGAAATTAGTTTCAATATTCAATCATCTTTCATATTATTAAATATCTGCCTATCCCAGGTCCTTGAGAAGGACTCACTGGATGGACAAAAAAGAGCCAAATCCATGGCTCCATTCTAACACGTGTGATCAACCACAATTCTATCTTGCTTGCCCTCTAGCCAAACCACACTGTTGTGTTTCTTTTACTCTCTGTCCCATATTCCTTCTCCATTTGTCCCTCCTGGAGCGTTCCCACTTTGAGATACTGAAGCATTTTCTCGATTGACTTCCACACTACCATAGATCAAATATACTGATAGATGTGTTTTCCCCATTTTTTTCACAGAACAGTCACACAACAATTGCTCAATAGGAAAGACAAAGCTAGTATGAATTTGCACAATTATTTGGTTGAAAAGAGCTCAGTTTCTATATGCATTGTAACCCCTCATTTAATTTAATTAACTCCAAGATCATTCCATAATCATGGACTGTTTTTTTGGAGATTATTTGAAATGATAGTACTGATAAGTGGAGATAATTAACACTTCAGATCAGTTTATTGCCAGTCAAATATTTAAACCATTTCCATTATTGCAAAAGAAATTTAGATTGCTTAACATTGTGAAATGACGGTGAATTACATTAAAATATTTCTTGATTTCACAAGTTGGTCTAGAGGCAGTAGCAGCTAAACTCCCCAATTGTCTATATTGGAATTTTTGTTTCTGTATAAACACTTAAAGAGTATTGCTATAAGTCAATCTTAGTTAAAATCTCATTTTAACAAATTGATTACTAATCTTAAAGAATATGAAGTATATTTCTTTTGATGTTACGTCTAGTTCAACAAGGATTTTTTTTTCATCATTTATTTTACTCTCAGAGATTATATGAGGAAGATTGGCAGCCTACTTCACTATGCCAAAAATGTGAAATGGGTGAGGGGACACCTATTCATATGAAATTACTTTGTCCCACTATTGCCACATTTTGCTTCAATATAATTGGTTGAATAATCAGTAATGCCCTTGAATTATACAGTATATTAACAATTTGGATTGTATCAGGTGTTATGGCTTTGACAAGCATGGAGAATATAATAATCTGCAGTGTTAACAAAGACAGTGTAATCACCGATTGACAAATTTGGATTGTCAGTAGGTGTTCGATTTCTGTATTAATTGACTTTTGATTAATATAATGGACCAAGGGATAGTTTTATTTTATGTGGCCGAGGTTTAATATTATGTCCAAACTAGGGACAAAAAGATTTTTCATATGTAATGTATCTTCTTTCCTTTGTTCCATCCATCCATCCATCCATCCATCCATCATAAAACAGTAAAAAGACTTGATGGAAACAGGGCAAAAAGAAGTGATAGAACTATTAAATGTCAGTCAGGATACTTCAACAGCCATATTTTTTTAAAAAAAAAACCTCTATTACAAGGTCAAATATATCACTGAGGAAGGCAGAATTGTCAGAGGTGCATTTTCTGCCAAAATGGCAAGAAATAATCCTTTTGTTTGTTAGCGGTTTACCACTGAAAATCCACAGTATGATTTCTGAAACCATATAAAAAGAGTTTACATGTAGCCTGAGGACTGCAAGTTTCCTGTCCTCTTTGATGAATATACCTTAAAAACAAACAAACATGAAACCTAAACTGTAATAGTGATGTGATTAGGTATATATCTGAGGTAATTATAAAGCATTATGAATATGATAAGATGTATGTTAATTATCTTACTGCTAACATTTCTCCAGATATATCTAAGCTGACATTTTCACAATACTTCATGTGTGTTTGTAATAAATTAAACAGGGTGATTTGTAAAGCTTTGGTGTATATCATTAAAGGTGAAACCATAATATGCCTGTTGAAGGTGGCATGTCACAATGTTTTGGGTGACATCCCAGCATTCATCCACACTTGATAATAGCTATTCTGAAAAGCATGCCCCCCCCCCATCCTCATGTGATTTTTGGAGACTTCAGTGGCCTTGTTCAAATAGGTATGCTCTTGCATGGCCTCTGGAAGCTCTGGAAATTGTTTGAGAACATGGCATGGCATGGTGTTTGGAAGCTACAGAACCCATGGAAGAGCATTCACTGGAGCTGCTTTAAGAATTATGGTCTTGTGAGATCGGGAGCTGCCTTGGGTTGGTGGCGCGGCCTGTCAACAGACAGAGAACACTGCCTGAAGACAAGTGGGACATGGCAGATCCTGGGGAACCTACGCATGAGCAAACTGTTTTGGTTTTTTTTAAATAAATGTTTAGAGAAATAATTGTTTCTCTTTTGTTGGGTGGAGTAGGGGCTATAACACACAAGCAGAGTCAAGTTAGGCATTTTCCAAATCTCCCTGAATGTAACTAAGCCATCATTGTCACCTTGTCATCCAAGACTTCAGCAAGTCTAGTCTTAATAATAAAAAAAACTGTATTCTCAGCCAGTTTTTTTCCATTAATACTACACTATGCCATAACCAAGCCATTCCATATCACGAGGTTTTTACTTTTATTTTGTGTAACAGTTAATTAAACAAGAAAATCATCTGAAAATTCCCAAATCATGTTTTGAAATTTGCTAGAATCAATAAAAAAGACATGATCTGTTCTTGTGACAGCAATAGTATTCATTATTAAACTTTCATTTCTTTCTGTGGTTGACAAATTGACAAGCAACGTGTCAACCATTTTTTCTTCAGAAGTGAAAGTTTATGTAGGAAACAAAGCTCAGTTCTGTGTATGATTCTCTCTTGAAGTTAACCATTTGGAGTTCTGAGGAAAATTACTTTTGTGCATGTTTTCTTACTTGATTTTAATTTTGAGTTTAATTCCTAAATACTTTGACCCCCCTCCCCCCAAAAGCACAAAATTCACAAATGGAGTATCATCAAAATGTTATGCCTCTATGCATCATATTTAATACTTAGTGCTGTGGAGCTAGTTGTCTTATAGAAACCAGCCAAAAGTGACTACCGTAGTATTTGAACATTATGCTAAGTTATTGTTATAATAGTTTATTGAATACTTCACAGTAAGATAAACTATGTAATAAAAATCATATTTCATATGGTTCATATGACGTGTTAAACAAAATCAGCCAAATCACATTATGATTTAATTATTATGTGAGTATACGTATATTGAATTATGTAACTAGGGAACATTGTTACATGCCATCTATAATTTCTAGCATCTTATGTTCTGTGTTGTAATTTATTAAATTTATTAAACTTTCATCAATGGTTTGATGGTAGAATATATTAGGAGAGCCCTCTTCAACTTGGTGCTCATAAGATGTTTTAAAACCTGTTATATTTTTTCCATTAGTCACACAGACTAGAATTTATGGTGGAAAACTTGGAGGACATCAGATTGGGAAAGGTTTTATTATGATTTTACAGAATTACTAGTAACTTTCCTGATCATTATCTGAAGTGTGTGCTTATATTTGTATACACACACCCTTCAAAGCAGTCTTGATTTCTGGTAATTACATGGACAACTCTGTGCAGTTACCTTGGTAGTGTTTTTGGGGAATGGTTTTGCCATTACTTTCTTCTAGGGCTGAGAGAGAACGACTGGCCTAAAGTCACCTAGCTGGCTTTGGGCATAAGGTCTCACAGATTCCCAGTTTCTAGCCTGATATCTTTTCCCACTATACCAAACTAGCTGTTGAAGTACAAAAATAAATAAGTATATTTCTTGTTACTTATCCTTGAATTTGTCTCGAACTTAGAGGGCACTGGGGAATAAAGGGGGAAAAATAATCTCCATAGGTTTATTTGCTTTCATGTTCTCCCAAATTGTACAACTCTATTTACTCTAGGATTGAACTCAGAATTTCTTTTGCTAATTGAGACATTTATTGAGTTTTGCCCCATTTTATGATCTTTCTTGCCACAGTTGTTAAGTTAGTAACATGGTTGTTAAGTGAATCTGGCTTCCCCATTGATTTTGCTCATCAGAAGATCACAAAATCACATGACTCTGGGACAGTGCAACTGTCATAAATATGAATCATTTGCCTGAATTTTGATTACATAACCATGGGGATGCTGCAATGTTCATAAGAGTGAAAAATGGTCAAAAGTTACTTTTTTCAATGCTGTTATAACTTCAAATAGTCACTAAATGAACTGTTGTAAGTATACAACTAACTGTAGTTTATTCTGGAACTGCCAGTATTTCTCATATGGCTAAATTTTTAAAAAATTGTAATTTGCAAAATGATTGGATGAGAAGACATGGAATTATAATTTATTATTCTCAGTTGTGTTTCCAGGAAAATAACAAGCATACTTGGTACTTGGATTGCAGTTTGATATTTATACGCATTCCAAAGGATGACTAGATTGCCAAATTCAAAGTTAAAAGATAAGATTGTTTGAAACTATGGCTTGTAAAATGGATTATTCATCTTGTTTTATATACATTTGAAATAAAGAACATCACCCCTGAAAGTAAAGGCCATCTGGCAAAATTTAAATAGTAAATAAGACTAGATAGTAAATTGGACTAAAATCAGAGGTGGTATTCAGCAGGTTCTGACAACTTCTGGAGAACCAGTAGTGGAAATTTTGAGTAGTTCGAAGAGCCAGTAAATACCACCTCTGACTGGCCCCACCCCCATCTATTCTCTGCCTCCTGAGTCCCAGCTGATTGGGAGGGAATGGAGATTTTACAGTATCCTTCCCCTGCCACGCCCAACAAGCCATGCCATGCCCACCAAGCCACACCCACAGAACCGGTAGTAAAAAAATTTGAATCCCACCACTGACTATAATTGTGTACCTTTAATAGAATTGTGATTTATGTAACTAGGTATATAAGTCTCCTGTTAACCTCTTCTGATTAGTCGTCATCTTTACTGTGCATGCTCTGAGCTCTTGATGAATAATAGCTTAAAACTATATGTAGTTTTATTTAAACACAGTTTATAATTTTTATTTTGACTACAGTGGTACAGTTGACCCTGAAAGCAGTTCATTTCTAATTTACTTGATTTGGCTGAAAGATTCACAGAAGATATGAGTGACACTTACATTTCTAATGTTTATAATTTTCTTCTGGCGAATCTTCTGTTTACCTGTTTTTTTGTAGTTGTACATATAGTTAAATACATTTATATAGTTGTCCTTGTATCTAGATTATTCATTTAAAACAGGACAATCTCCCTCTCATATAAGGGACTTAAGTACTCAATCCCGCATTTACAATTTCTGTATACCGTAAAAGAAAATGCATCCTTATAAAGAGGTATTTAGCTAAGCTTGGGACTTTTACAATTGGTGTAAGCTTTATTCCTTGATATTAGTTTCCAGGTACAAAATAATGTGCTTCCAACTGTGCAGCTCAATGAGGTGTGTTTGGAAGTTGGTTTGCAAGTTTTCAACATCACCAAATTTTAAAAACCGTCAATGCTAATCTTGGAAGTGAAGTATTAATGATGCTTGGAAAAAAAATTTGGAACCTAATTATTAACTGCTACAGTTGAGATTTATTATAATAACTATTTAGGTCTGTTATTTATAAGAAGTTGTTGCTAATTATTGAGATCATAGCTGTGTGCAATTAACTTTATAAAGATGTGTGAACTGGAATTAAGTTATTCATTAGCATTTTGAATTTGCAAATAGTTCAACCTATAGACACTTCAGACACAACAATATCACTATAAAGGATTGTATTTTGAGATACTTTTTTGAAAAATGAATGTTCATATAGATTTTAAAAAATAAGATTATAAAAATAATAGAATGAACCTCATAGATAAAGCATACAAACTAGGTGCAAGGTAGGGAGCAATTTTCTTTCCTTTAATACAGAAATGGGCAGTCCTTTTGTTTCAGAATCTACAACTCATCCCATCCTCTTAGTAGATATAAGAAATTATTCAGTGATGCAGTAAAATCAAAAGACAGTGGGAAGCAGTTGGGATTAAGGCATGAATGTCTGAATTCTATCTCCCAGAAACTTTATATGTCCTTTTCCCACCCTCAGCCTTAAAGCTGAGATTTGCTTGGGAGTCATTTGTCAGGGACCATTTTCTCTGAGACAAGCACAATAAAATTAAGAACAAAAATTGGCCATGTGCTTGGAGAGTTTGGTCCAAGTGAGAAGCTGGTAGGAGCTTTTGTGAGCCCCAAAAATAATAACCCTGAGGCTGACAGAGAGCCTCCATGAAGAGGATGCTTTATGTAATCTCTACTACAATGACATTTTTCCAACACTGCTTCTTCTCAACTATATTTGAAGTAGGTGGTTGTGTTTGTGTGTAGAAAAAGTTAAACGCAACACATCTTTATCTATCGGAGAATTTGCCACCTATTTTTCCTGGCATTCATTTCTGTTTTGCTGTCCCTTTTCTCTGATTTGTCTATCAAGTTTGGTTTGGGTAACTTTTGGATCAGTTGTTCCTTGAGAGAGAAAAAATTGTTTTCACATTTGTTTCTCCTGGCTACAGTAGTTAGTTTTATTTCCCTAGGGATCTAAACTGACTTTTGAGCCACCAAGAAAGAAAAGCCTACCCGTAAACTGAATGTTAATTGACATTTAAGCATCATGAAATAGACTTTGCATGAAATAGGCTTTTCATTGGCCTCTTTAACTATGTATTCTGTATTTTTAGTGGAAGGATTACTGATTAATTAGGTACTGGTGGAAAGAATATCTTGTGATGCAGAAGCATTGACGTTGCTAGATGAGTTGTGAAAAAATCTTAGTGTGAATAGTTTGCTTGTTTTGCCCAGCACATTTATGTTTACAAATAGGAACCAGGATTCTGCAAGAACTGAAAGCAGCCAGTATTTCAAACAGCTGCCCACCCCTGAACTGAAAATCTTGAACTCTCTGCTCATTTGTAAAACACACTTTCAGCTCTTTCAAACATGTTATTTCCCCAAATATCTTCAACGTGACTTTCTAAGGAAAGTGGAATGAACATATTTTATTAACTTTCAGGCTGCTCATATGATATCATGATATAATATGATGACATGTTAAAAAAAAATTCTAGATCTCCAAATATGTTGCTTATGTGCACCATTGTGCCCATGGATACTTCCTTCAGAATCCAAGTTGGCATGCTGCAGAATATTAACCTTCAGCATCACCATAAACATTCTCTGGAATAGAAATGATAACTGTCTGAAGCTCAGTGCTTTGTTTAAAATGGTGCCCACTTTCTCTCTAAAAGATGAAAGAAAATTGGAATGGTAGGCAATTTTTAGAGAGTTGAGAGGGAGCAGAGAACAGTATCAGTGGTTTGCCTGCTGGTTGATGGTGTTTCATGAATGTTCCTAAAATTTCAAATGTGCCTTCCAGCCCTAAATAGTTGAGACCCTTGGATGCTTTATGTTGCTTTGTCAAGCTGAAAACAGATAGCTCAGCAAATTACATGCATTCTGAGTAAGCAGGCTTTAATATCAATTATATAACCAGTCATGTTTTGTTTATTTTTAATTTCAAGATCTTCGCTTCTTAAAATACCTCCCTGATTGATTGATTGTATGCTTACCTTATGATGGCTGTTTGGTTTCTTGACGTAATAATGTCTTCTTTGTCCTCTTCTCTTCCTCCTTGTGGCTATTTGCTCTTGCCTAAAAGCATACAATGTATTTTTTTCAATCTCACCTTTGAAGTAGCAGCAGTCTTCCATCTTAAATGAGGAAATGTAACAATATGAATTGTTATCTTTAGTATGATGTTTTCCTCCACAGGAAAACAGTGGTACCACTTTTTCTTGCTACTGTCAATAGCTCGACTGTAATAATTTGAAGCAGACTCTATAATTTTTTCGTCACCCAGGAGGGTCAAATTCCAGCTCATCCTGCTTAGTAAATAGTACCAATCTACTTGAAATGAGGCATTTCACCTGAAGCTAGCAAAAAAAGTCAACCAACCCAAGTTTACCTGTAGTTTACTTCCATCCAAAGAGAAACCCTATTAAAAGAATCTCTTTGAATGTGGCAAAATGGTCCATGTTTGCCTTTAAACTTTACTCAGAGTTAGATATATAGAATCATTAAATTAAAAGGATGCTCAAAGGTCACTGAGCTTAACCTGTTACTGGAGCAAGAAATCCATTACGATTACACCTCAGGCTGAGGACTCTGTAATATTAAACTCCATCTCACTCAATTTTTGAAGTAATTGCAATTTTGGCAAATATTATTTTTAGGACTACTGCATTCTTTGTTCTTTGTCTATTCCTTAGCTTTTCAAATCCTTTTCTATGATGAGATTTTCCTTAAAGAACATACCACACAACTCCAGCCAGTTTGTCTGCAGTTATCAAGAGGTTGAACAGGACTTTCTTTGGAATGAGGCAAACACAGGGTGGTGTGCTTTCTTCACTAGCTTGAGGCAAAGAGCTGTGTTTCAACTGGACTTGTTCTGTTTACTAGTTGGACAAATGGATCCAATGATTGTAGCTTGGCACTGCAGAAGAAGAGGTCAGTCCGATGGCCTCCAATGATAATAGTTCATTAGACTAAAAAATAAAGATTCAGGTTTTTTCACAAGTGCATGAATCTCCACATTCCTTTTTGCTGAATAGTATTTGGCATTTGAATCATGACTCTGCTTGAATGGAGGCCAGAGGAAAAGCATAAGCCTGACTCGATGGGAGACAACCTAGGAACCTGAGCTTTACAGCCTTGAAGTATCTGGAGAAAAATTGAGGTGTAAATGAAAAGAAAGAAATTTGTGAGTCAGAATCTCACTTCATTAAATGTAAAATACCCCCTAAAAAAAGGCTATAGTATCACAAAAGTGATTCTTACAAGAGCATGGGACTTACAGATTTATTTTAATATAATTCAGAGTCAAGAAACAAATACAACAAAATTGAAATAAAGCTTTTGAAGTTCCATATATCTTTTTTTTAAAAAATTCACAGCACTTCTTATCAATACTGACAAACTGTTAGTGACTAAGTTATTCTGTATATTTAACAATCCACAATGCCATTTGTCAATAATGTACATATATGTAGCCATATATTATTAGGATATATATTAGGAACTATACAAGAACTATAAACAGAACAGAATAACAGAGTTGGAAGGGACTTTGGATATCTTCTACTCCAACCCTCTGCTGAGGCAGGAAACCCTGTATAATTCCAGATAAGTGGCTATCCAGTCTCTTCTTAAAAGCCTCCAGTGATGGAGCATCCACAATTTCTGAAGGCAAACCATTCCACTGGTTAATTGTCTTCACTGTTAAGAAATTTCTCCTTAATTCTAGGTAGCTTATCTCCTTGATTAGTAAAACAAAACTTCATTCTCTTATTGTTTGAAATAGCAAACTTTACTTTGGACTCCTTTCCTATTGTATAAAATTCAACTCCCAGAATTCTCAGAACACCAGCAAAAAACCCTGAAGTTGAAGATATTGTTTTACAATCTGGATTATGGAAGTACACACATAAAAAGGGGTTTTTTCTTTTCTTTTAAGAAGATTAGAATGAAAATTGGGGATTGGAACTGTGCAAAAGAGGGAGTAGCTGCTTTCTTAATCTCACACAAAAAGAACCATACGACATTATGGCGTGATTGTAGTGTTAGTAGATGTTTCAGAGAAATGTTGGAGGTTAGGCTAAGTTGGAGAAAATGTAAATTTAGATAACCTACATTTCTGATTTTAATCCATGATCTACTTTTTTCTCCTTTTCCTTTGCAGGAAATCCAAGGGAAAACCAAATGGTAAAAAGCCTGCAACAGAGGAAAAGAAACTGTATCTTGAACCAGAATATACGAAGTCCAGGATTACTGACTTTGAATTCAAAGAATTAGTTATATTACCACGTGAAATAGATCTTAATGAGTGGCTAGCTAGCAACAGTAAGTATTATGAGATTTGCAACAACTGAACATTGTGTTGGTTGTTTTTCATAATCAAAGGTGTTCTTTAGTGAAAAAGTAGATAAAAGGAGAATCTTACTTCCTGACAGCTAGCTGGAAAAGGACCTTCCTGAAATCCAAGCTTTGATTTCTGCTTAGATTCCGGGAGTGATCCTTTTCAGCCAGCCTCTTTGAGAGTGAAAGAGCTGCTTTGCAGAGTGTCTATGGAGATTCTCAAGCATCCAGGTCATGGTTGTCTCAAAGGTGCTTTAAAAAGGCAATTGGACTTTCTTAGTTTTTTCTTTGAAAATGTTTAGCTTCTCATCCAAGAAGCTTCTTTTGAAGAATGTGAGGAACCCTCCATTAGTTGATGAGAGCAGCATGGGAGGGAGCCTGTTCATGTGTGTGTGTGTGTATGAGTCTTGTGATATGTGGGGGTGGGTGGTAGTGCGTGGGGAGAGGGCAGCTGGGGTTTTTGCTGGTGCTGAGAGCTCTCCCTTCCAAGGATGCTTAATGAGGATAATGGGAAGTGCCTGGTTCCTGGTCTTTGGGCACTTGGTTTTGGGGATGAGGCTGCCAAAGGAGTGGAGGAGCACTATGGAGAAGTACTGTGAGAGTCAGGGAGTGGGCCACTCACTGGGAACACAGAATCATTGTCTTATACTAGTTTCACAGTCCAGTTCTTGGTCTCTTATCAGTTATGTGTGCTTTCAGAACAGCACTTCTAGTATTACACCTCTGGCCCGCGAGCTGCATTGGCTTTTGAGTTCAATTCAAGGGGCTGTTTTTAACCTTTAAAGCCCCTTATGACATGGACCAGATTATCTGAATGATTACCTCTCTCCAATTACATTGGCCCATCCCATTAGATTTACCAGAGTAAGTAGTTGCAAATACCATCCATCAGGGTCTTTATTTGGTGGGTGCTAGGAAGCAGGCCTTCTCTGCTGTAATACCTGCCTTATGGACCACTCTCCCCACCCACCCCCAAAGTCAGATTAGCTCTGTCCCTGTTATGATTCCAGAATTCCCTCAAGACTTGGTTATGTCATCAGATTTGGGGTCTGAGATCACTGGAACACTCATAAATGGCTCAGTTACAGATGATTCTTTACTTTCTTTTTGTGGCTTTATATATTTTATTTTTATAATGTCTTTTTATTTTTATATTGCTTTTGTTTTATAGCAACTATTTTATGTATTTGTTGTTTTTATTTATTGTTGAATGCTGCCCATTTCTGTGAGATGGTTCATCATATAAATGAGATATAAATGAGATGATGATATATGATAGATAGATAGATAGATAGATAGATAGATAGATAGATAGATAGATAGATAGATAGATAGATAGATAGATAGATAGATAGATAGATAGATAGAGATAGATAGATAGAGAATAAAAAGATGTGTTTACCTCCTTCTTGAAGGCTGTATGGGTGGGGGCCATCCTTGCCTCATGGACAAACTCTTTTAAAGGAAGGGAATTTAATTTATAGGGAATGTACCCCATCATGGCCCCTCTTTTGTACTTACTGGTAGCAGGAGAAACCTTAGAGAGTGCTGCCTACTGCCTAGTGATTTAGATAGGCTGAGGAGAAATTGTTGGTGAAAGGCATTCCCTAAGACACCCAGGGCCAGCTATGGCTAATACAATTGTCAGCAAGAAAATGCTTGGGTGGTTGTGATAATGCTGAATCAACGTTTTCACTTATGTCTAATTTCCCTGCTCTTAAGCCCTCTTTTTTAGCCTCCAAACATGCAGAGTAATAATGGAAACTTTGGTGTTCTTTTGTCTTTCAGCAACAACATTCTTCCACCATATCAATTTACAGTATAGTACCATCTCTGAATTCTGTACAGGAGAGTCGTGTCAGACCATGGCAGTATGCAATACGTAAGTTGTAGCTTTTTTGTTGTATTTTGATGGCATGAATGTTTCTTCTTTTCCAATTGAGGGATGCAAAACAATTGTCTCTCTGAGGCTGAATGTTTTTGAAAATAATAACATTCTTCAGAGTGTAAAAATAGCATTACTTTATCATTACTCTTGAAAGAAGAAAATGCTCAGAATTCATAGGGAAAAAGTAATGCAAATAGCATTGTCACTGGACTTCAGTTAATGTTAATAAAAGGCAAAATCTACCTAGCAAGCATTTAAATTTGCAGGTGGATATTTCACTATTTCCATCCACCCTTCTAGTTTGATATTCCTAAGGACAAATATACTGGTAGTAATTGGGGTGGTGTTCCAAAAATGTTCCAAAAAACATTAACATTTAAATTGTTTAGATTCATCAGCCTTTCTATGTGCTTTTGCTCATTGCTTAATGAATAACATTCTCTGCAACTAGAGATATCTTTGTAGCATAAATTAAGTACTGTTAGAACAATAGCTATGCCTCTATTGGGTCTACTACTGGCTGACCTTTGCATATTTGTTCTATGGTAGAATAATTTAAAAAATCATTTGTGGCAGGAGTGTGTGTTTCTTTGTGTCTGTTTAGCTGTTACTACACTATACTAGGAAGCTTCTCTATAGATGGTTTCTTAAGGATTCACCTGTTTTTAAGACTATCGCTCCATTTTATTCGTTTCTGTGGCCAGATCTCACCAGTTTTTTTATTGTGTATAGAGACTAAGACTTGCCAATCTGAGCAGCACCTTTGAGCTTGCCTAGAGACAGATGTCAAAGTTTAATGTTTAACCTCTTCTTTTGTTTCTTTGCTAAAATGGGCACTTCCCCTACTGATTGTGTGAAGCGAGATTTTCCTGTTGCTACTGTTTTCTCTTTGCCCTTTGATCTTTTTAAAAACTTTCATATGGAATTTATTTTCTTCAGCTTATGACTGTTTAAAAGCACATAAGACACAACTTAAATCCTCTTTTGAGTACTATGAAAACATCTCATAGTCTAACCTTGTTTCTGAAAATGGTTGCGTGCAAAGTACCATTTTTGTGCTCTGAGCCAATATTTGTTAACATATCCTCCACACAAAACAATTTTGTTTGTACACGAAAGATTCCTTAACAAAATGAGGGTGGTAGGCTTAAGCCTAAGTTTTTATAAAGATATAAAATTTGTCAGTTTCATCTTTTTCTACACAGAAAAGTTTTTGTTTCTCTATCAAAAATGGAGATATGTACAATAAATTGTGCTGGTTCAGAGGGAGTACCAGAACACTTAGAAAAATAGACCAACCAAAGCACAGAGGCCCCTCCCACATATTCTAAAACTTTCAGAAAAAGCCTTTCAGAAGGTTAGGAAGTGTCTGGATCCTGGACACTTCAGAGATTGCCCACTTTTGCACTAGAAACTTTTCTTGTCTACTGAAATTTTAGATTTAGATTTTATTCTTAACATGCAAGCTCAGGGAACATAGACTGTTGTTGTTTCTTAATCTTTGTTTTGGAGTGACTCCTGGACTTCTTCATCCATGTCGATAAACAAAGGCATGTGATAATTTTCGCCCACATTCTGTCCTTATTAGTCTGCATAGATGAATAAAGGTCGTTTATGCTCATCCTATTTGGGATCATGACAGAATACTAGATTTGAGTTTTTGGAATATTCCCCTTTAATCTCCTGGTAAAAATGAGACACAGGAAAGGCCCTTGGCAAGGATATTATCTAACTGCTGACCTCCAACCATTAGGCAAAAGGAACAAAGTCTTACATTTGGAAAACAAAATCTTGTCCTTTTGGAAATGCAGTCTTGTTTTAGAGATTCTTCAGTGACTCCAATAATGATCAGAACAGCTTGAATTTGGAGGAATTCCATCCCTATTCTCTTTGCTTGCAACTGGGTTTAAAAAAAAATCTCATCAAGACTCAAATTCTTCTTCTCTATCAAGAATGAGCGTTGTTGTTGTTGTTTAGATAGCATTTTGAAGGTGGGTTGGGCTCCATGGACAGAATATTTGAAACTGACAAAATTCCGTTAGTGATAGTACAAACTGGTAATTGATGTTGCTTCATACAATAAGGTTCTCACTAAACAATGGTAAAAATAGTAACAGTGTAAAATTTTCAGCTTGTTGCCCTCCAATTAGAATTATGACTTTACATTTTTCTAGCCAGCATTGCCAATGGTCTTCCTGGCTGGGAGAGAGAAGACAACATAGCTAATGGGGTCAACGTTAGGCTGGCTGAAGTTAATTAAACACCAAAACTGATGATAAACCTCACAATGAATGGAGTTGTGTAGTTTATTTCTTGAAGATGAAGAACATTAAATTTAAAATCCCATTTGTACAATTTATACAATTTAATTTTTTCCAGGAGCTCAGGTCATTGTTCACACTACTCCATCTTCTATGTTTTTTCTCCACAAGAATCACCTCTGGGACAGGTGGGACTGAGCGCAAAGACACTCAGTTGAGCTCCCATGGCTGGCTTGAAACAGGGGCGTCAAGTTTCAACTTCTTAGCCACCGCCCTGCTCTGGCTCTGCAAATAATAACACACCTATGACAATTAAGTATGTGTCATATATTTTCCCTCAACAGTGTAAGACTTCATTGAATATTAAGCTAATTATAAATGCTGGTACTAGTCTTAGACATGTGCTGGCTCCATTAAAAATTCACTAATACAGTCTGAAGCCTCATGAATGAAATGCATCTTTAGATGTAATACTCATTCCTTTTAAAAATGTCACGGAAAGAGCACATAATCTTTATTCATATAGTTGTGATGAAAATACCTCCTTTGAAGGAGCTTTTTGAATTGATGTGATACTTCTCAGAAATGTTTGAATTCCCCTCTTCATAATAGATTAATGTTTATCACCACCACAAACTACAATTTATACTTAAAAATGCACATAAAATGTAGTTTTCTGTTTAAGACTAGTTAAAGAAGCGTGCTAGCTACTGTATGGGATTTATTATGTTAAAGTTATCTGTTATTATGCTGCCATCTCCTGACAGCTCATGTTACTATACAAAATCAGCTGCATTTGCATGTATCAGCCTGTGGTTGAAAACCAGAATCCGAGATCTTACAATTCTGCATTGAGTTGTTTACTTTTAAATTTCGTTTTTATGTTCTATTAATATGATGGAAACCTGCATTTGAATACGGAAGGATATGCTCAGAGAAAGATTAATTCAACAGAATATATGTTCAATTTAAATACATTTTTAAATTAAATATAGTTCATTTTTTAAATTGGAACTTTGTAAATTGTTGCCTGTAACTACAATCCTCCATTTCATGGGATGAAGCCTTTAGCATAATACTTTTCATCAACTGAACAAAATTTCTACTTATTTTATGAAAAAGTAACTGTCTTTCCACTTGACTCAGTACAATGTACACATCTGTTTAAATCCGTAACACATATGATGAAAGTTATGTCAAGAATGAAGTGGGGATATTAATTCTTTAAATCAAGATTTCTAGGAACTGTTTGGGTTTTTTTCTCAATTGAAAATGAATCTGGAACTAAAGACAGCAAATGCTCCTATTTGCTAACTTTGAAAACAAAATAAGGCTGTTCCATTTTCAAGTACTGTTTCCTTAAAACCTGAGACTGAAGTGTCTCCATATGTATATAGTAAATCTTTAAAATAGTCATTCTGTGATGAACAGGTTTATGAAAACTACATTGCTGAAGGGTTGTGTCACCTCACCTAAAACAGCATCCTAAAGTATGACTAGGGCCTCTTAGTGTTTTTCTGCAATTGAAGCATAGGATAAAGCTTACAGTAGTTCTCCCATCTGTAGGATCTGCTTTTTAAAGTAGAACAAGGGTTCATAGAATTGCTTTATAAACAAATGGCAGTTGCTGAAACTTATTCCTGACCCAAGCACTACAGCCCTATCACTCATGACACCAGACTCTCACCAATTTCTAGTTTTACAAACTTCATTCTAAAATTACAATGGAGAGCTTAAGCTCTAATAACAGTATTCTAAAAATTTAATTGGTATTTTTAGCTGCTCAGTTAAAGCAGAATTGTTTGCTTTCTGGTGGGCTTGAGGTAAGCTAGTTTTTCAGGTTGAGAGCTGCACTTGGGCTTTGTGTGGTGTGGTTTGGTTGTGTGTAAAGAGAGAATTTAAACACACATTGTATTTCAGTTATTTTTTAAATCCCCCAACTCTTTGCTGACTTCTTTCCATGATAACTGTAGGGGTGAATAGAATCACAAAAAATAATCATGGGAGCCTCATGTGTGGGTTATAGCTTATCTGGTAACTTACATATCCAGAACAGATATTACCATACTAATCATTCTCTTCACAGACAATACTACTGGTATGATGAACGAGGAAAGAAGATCAAATGTACAGCCCCTCAATATGTTGACTTTGTCATGAGTTCAGTGCAGAAGTTAGTGACAGATGAGGATGTCTTTCCTACTAAATATGGTATGTTTATTCGCAGAAAAAAACCCTAACTCAGCCAGATTTTTATGGCTTTCATTCATTGCTGTTTGAGCCAATTTAAATTAAATGAACTTACATCATATCTCATTTCATTTGTGCACAGTACTGCTACTCGTTTTACATTATTACCTCTAGTTCAGCAACAGACTTGACTAAAAATGTTTTCCATCTAAAATCTGTAATGTATTATGGTTGAGGATTGAAATAATCACCTTCTCCAAAATGAGCACGTCACACTTTTTGAGCACAAAAAAAGACTTCTCAGGCTTCTCAACCTAATACGTATCTAATAGAGTTGATTGAAGAAACGTATAGTGCAGTAGCCTGAACAGGTGTTGTTCATGACTGAGTTGTAGGCCATCACTACTGAAGCCGAAGGGGCTTCAGCTGGTCTCGTCTTCTCCCGGCTTTAGAGCCCTGAAAGAGTAGGAAGTAAGGCTGACTGGACAATCATTGCAGAAGCCCAATTAGCTGGGCTTCTTTTCCCCAGAGGAACACCAATTGCCCTGTAGGAAGGCGTCTTAAGAAATGTGCTGTTTGTTTGAAACAATATTTCATGAATTATTATTTTAGTGTTTTTAATTGCTTGCCTCAGGAGAATTTTTCAAGTAAACAAATATTTTCAGAAGTTCCAACTGAAGATGATGGGCTTCTCTTCCTTTCACTCTCCCTCCTTTTCACTTTCACAACAGGCAAAGAATTCCCAAACTCATTTGAGTCCCTAGTGAAGAAGATCTGCAAGTATCTGTTCCATGTGCTAGCCCACATCTATTCGTCACACTTCAAGGAAACACTGGCACTGGAATTGCATGGACATTTGAACACACTCTACGTACACTTCATCCTTTTCATCCGGGAGTTTAATCTGGTGGACCCTAAAGAAACAACCATCATGGATGACCTCACAGAGATCCTCTGCAGCAGCAGTGGGAGCAGTAGTAGTAACGGAAGCGGCAATGGCGGCGGTGGTGGTGGCAGCAGCGGCAGCAGCAGTAGTAGTGCAGTAGCACAGAACCACGTGAAGGAGAGATGAGTCTTCCCAACCAGAGCAAAACCAACGCTAACACTTTTTTTAAAAAAAGGAAATTACTCTCTATTCTCGGATGTATGCGTATGTATATGTGCTTATGTGTGTGTATATATATAACAATATATATATATATATATATATATACAGACATACACAACCAAGACAGCTTAAGCAACTATGCTGCCACCACAGGACATGTAGACACAAGGGACTGTATGGAGTTTTGGTTAAATGCATCATCCTTGGCAAGACGTTGCACCAGTTCTGTGGGGATTTTTTTCCCTTCCCTCCATTTCTCTCCTGTTTCTTCCTTAGCCAATGGATTATGAGTGCTGTTTTTAAGAGATGAACCACATTTTTTGAGTTGGGCTACTGCTTTTGTGTTCCTTTTTTCCCCCACATTCTGCCCACTTCCTTTTGGGAAGTGGTCCATATCTTTCAATGCAAGCTCTCTTTTATCTGTCTCATTTCCTCTCTAAGATGGTGGTACTACCATTTTTTTTTAAAAAAAGTTGTAAACCATGACTTAACATGTAAAGTGGCTTACATGGGGGGCACATTGAGACTTGTCTTTGTTTTTACTTCAGTTGACCCTTTTCCTTCCCTTCCCTCAGACCTTTTGCATCAACCCTTCATTGGGTTTTAATGGGGAGGAAAATTGTTTTGGCCCAACTAAAGTAGCAATAAGGCTTCCAGTGCACTTAAGGAAGGTGGTTCCCTGATCTCCCTGGCCTCAGTGTGTGGATCTTGAAAACACCCACAAAAGTTCTGGCATTTTTAGAGAGAAATGCCAGAAGATATACTAGCCAGGGGAGGAATCCCACCCTGTGGTAAAAGCCATGACTGCTTCTTCTTCGCCAAAGGGGGCCTGAGACAGGATGGGAAGGGGGCACACAGTCTGCCACCACTATGCTAAGAGAGATGGCTGTTGGCATATAATTATGTTGTTGGCTTATTTTAGTTCATCTGTCCAATAATAATAATAATAATAAATTCTATCAGACACAAGTTGCATTTTTTTTGCTGCATTAGCAGGCATTATTTGTATTTCTTTGCATGGTAGAAATGTAAAGTTAAAGGTTCATTGGACATACCATGGAAAGTTGCTTATGGGTTGATTTGGGGTTTTTTCCCCCCATTTGCATTTTATTTTCCTAAGATATGATACTAAGCCTGAAGATACTAAGCCTGATGTTTTCCATTCGAGTTACACATCCTTCTGATAAATATTTGGCATTTCTTCTTTTCCCATTTCATTATAAACAAACTCAGCCCTTTTCTGATCACATCAAGGGAAAGATTTCCTGTGAAGTTCAAGTTCAATTTTCAGGGATAATGTGTTTCAACTGCTGTGAGAATCAGTATTCTGCTCAGATTAGGTTGCACTCAAGAACTAATTTACATTCTCTCATGTTATGATTTCTTTATTTCAAAAACATGGTGTTAATATGGGACAGGGAGAAGACTCTTTAAAATATCTTAAGTGAAACTATTTTTCCTCTTAGATGTGTTCTTTTTATAAAAAGTCAAATATAAAGGTTTCCCCTATCCCAGTGATGGCGAACCTTTTGGACACCAAGTGCCCAAATTGCATGCAAATGCATGCTCAAATAGAAAGGTGCATGCACACAAACGCATGCATACACAGACAGGCATGTGGACAGGCATGCGGACATGCGTGCATGCACAGCAGAGACCTGAAGACCAGCTGGCTGGTGGGAGGCAGGGCATCCCAACACTGGCAGTGCGGCAAGAGGTAAGAACTTTTTCTTTCGTGAGCTTCTGTTTCGTCGTTTGCAGGGAAACAGAAACTCACAAAAGAAACGCCACGGAGATCTGACCTGGGGCGACAGTGTGTGTGCCAGCAGAGAGGGCTATGGGTGCCACCACTGGCATGTGTGCCATAGGTTCACCATCACAGCCCTATCCAGTCGTGTCTGACTCTAGGGGGCAGTGCTCATCTCCATTTCCCAGCTGAGGGAGCCAATGTTATCTGAAGACACTTCATGGTTATGTGGCCAGCATGACTATACGCTGAGGTGCATCTGGACTCTAGACCCTTAAGAGACTTATTTTGTTCTTGCTTTAAGTCCTTTTATTACAAATGGTTTTCTTTTGTTAGAAGTTACTATTTTAACAGCTGCCTGGTATCATTTGAAAGTTTTACTTTTGTTTGTCTTAACTGATCATTTAATACCCTGAAGGTTTTTTTAAATAAAGGCACAATAATTATTATTGCCACTAGTACTTCCTACAGGTAAGACTTCTTTTGAACACTGTTCTAGTAGTTTTTAGTCCAGTATAATATTTGAAGAGGCATGGTGGCCCAGCAGTTAAGATGATGAGCTTGTTGGCTGAAAGGATAGCATTCAAGACCCAAGTACTGCACAATGGAGTGAGCTCCCTTTCCTGCCCAAGCTCCTGCCCAGCTAGCAGTTCAAAAGCATGCAAATGTGAGTAGATAAACAGATACCACCTCAGTAGGAAGGTAACAGTGTTTCCTGCACCTCAGTATATAGTCATGCTGGCCACATAACTGCGAAGATGCAGTCATGGAAAAGTAATGTTCACTTTTTGATCTTTATCGCAGAACTCTGCTTATGGATGAAACCCCTTCTGTACAAACATAGTTTTCCCAAATTGCATTTCCATGTCTGATGAGCCAGAACACTATTACCAAAAACATTGTTACAGGCATGCCTTAGGACTGCTCAACTTTGGCACTGGGTGAGTGAAAAATTTGAAAGAAAGCTATCTTAGTCGTAGGGACATTAAATATCTTATTGGGCAAACTGCATTTTAATTTATTTAATTGAATAACAGAATAACAAGATTATTGATTAATTAGAAACTAATGGTTCCTAATGTTCAAAGGAAAGTATGGCACTCATGAAAAGAGAATGAAATTGGCAAAGGGACAGACTCACTATTCCTTCTAGCTTAAACTGCATTGTAGCTAATGTGTCATAAAATAGATAGTCCTTGGTTTATGACCACAATTGAACCTAAAATTTATGTTGCTAAGTGAGAAATTTGTTAAGTAAGTTTTGCCCCATTTTACAACTTGTTTACAATTTGTTAAGTGAATCACTAAAAAGGTAAAGGTTCCCCTCGCATATATGTGCTAGTCGTTCCCAACTCTAGGGGGCAGTATTCATACCCGTTCAAAGCCAAAGAGCCAGCACTGTCAGAAGACGTCTCCATGGTCATGTGGCCAGCATGAATAAACACCAAAGGCGCATGGAACACTGTTGCCTTCCCACCAAAGGTGGTCCCTATTTTTCTACTTGCATTTCTTACATGCTTTCAAATGCTAGGTTGGCAGAAGCTGGGACAAGTAACGGGCGCTCACCCCATTACGCGGCACTAGGGATTCGAACCACTGAACTGCTGACCTTTCGATCGACAAGCTCAGCATCTTAGCCACTGAGCCATCACGTCCCCAGTGAATCACTGCAGCCATGTTAAATTAGTAACACGGTTGTGAGGTGAATCTGGCTTCCCCATTGATTTTGCTTGTCAGAAGGTCACAAAAGGGGATCACATGACTCCAGGACACTGCAAATGTCATAAATATGAGTCAGTTGTCAAGCATCCAAATTTAAATCCCGTGACCATGGGGATGCTGCAACGGTTGTGTGAAAAATGATCATAAATTACTTTTTTTCAGTGCCGTTGTAACTTTGAACATTCACTAAATGAACTGTTGTAAATCGAAGACTACCTGTAGTTCATTTATAGTATTTTCAGTCAATGATCTTCAGAGTTTATACATATCAAAAAAAAAATCTGCCCCTACAATTGCAAATGGAGTAGCCTCTCTTCTGTTAAAAGGCATAATTATGAACAATGGCTGATCAGGCAATTTCTGATGTGACCAAAAAGACACCGAAAGTGGAAAGTACAAGTGACACTTTATCTTCTTTACTGTACCCAGATGATTGGAAGGAACTCTGGCTTATGCTATCATAGAGAGAAATAGGCAGTAACTGTAACAGTCAGAAGGAATAACCTCAAAGAACAGGAAGAAGAAGAGCCACAACTAAGACAATGGTTAGCTAAAAGAAACTTGAGTCTGTGGCAGGAATGAAACCTGAGAAAACGCCTCACACCTAAATGTCTATGGAGATTCTAGGTTATGGTTGTCCCAAAGGTGTTTTTTCAAGAGGCAATTGGACTTTCTGATTTTTCTTCTGAAGACATTTTGCTTCTCATCCAAGAAGCTTCTTCAGCTCTGGCTGGATTCCTTCCCTTCACCATCCAGTCAAAACTGAAGAAGGTTCTTGGATGAAAAGCAAAATGTCTTCAAAGAAAAACCAGAAAGTCCAGTCGCCTCTTGAAAAAGCACCTTTGGGATGCCTCATACCTAGTTCCTAGGCAGATAAAGGGAGGAAGGCAGAAGCACAATAAGACTTGTGGGAGTGTTACTATAATCTAATAATAATATTTGCATGCATAACTTGGATTTCCTAATGTTCTACTGTACATTAAACTGCTGAACTTCCCTCATCCAATAGCAGCATCTCCATTTCTCTGCGGTGTAAAATGTGTTTACTTGTGCACACATTTTACTATATAATAAGAAATATGAAATATAAATGAATAGTGTATGATGATTTAATAATACATAAATAACATGGGCATGATAGAGATCAGGGAACAGGAAGTTTTAACTGCTGTTTCTTAATATGTAATGATGCTGACTGAATATTATCCAAGGCCATTTAATTCCAACCTCAGCTATCACCTCACTGGAATTTCAGCTTCCACAGATACAGCTACTGATACTAGAAACTAATTTTATTTATAAATTGGATTGTCACACTGATCCAGTGTAAAATTACAGCTATGTTTGAGGGAAGGAAACAATGTATTTTTTTTAACAATATATAATTTTTACAGTGATCTCAAAGACTAAATAGTTGATTAATTTTTCTTGCAAGAACTTCAATTTCTATTAAACACATCATTCCTGCAGTTCTGAATTGACACAGCTTGCACACAACTAGCTTTTTATTATGTACAAAGTCTTCTACATTAAAATTCATATTCATCCCTGGAAAATTTATTAAGCAAAAATTAATGACTTCATTGATCCATGTACAGAAAACTGCACTGCTTAAAAGTGATCCAAAGTAACGTTTGTTGTTATATAATGTAAAAGGTAAAGACTAATTGATGCCATTGTGCCCTTCAAACATAAATTCCTTACATATTAGGCAGCCAATTAATCACCAAATTCAAAATTCAGGTATAGCACAACACATCCAATGCATCAGCATAAACGAATGACTTTATCTTTGACATTGTAATTTCCTTTTTCGCCATCAGCAAAGATACAACTCTTGGGTTTGAGGCTGCTTACTTCTAAATTGTACGAAGAACGGTTGCAGGAATTGGGTATGTACAGGCTAATGAAAAGAAGGACTAGGGGTAACATGATAACAATCTTCCAATATCTCAGGGGTTGCCACAAAGAAGAGGGGTCCACCTATTCCCCAAAGCGCCTGAAGGCAGGTCAAGAAGCAATGGATGGAAACTAGTCAAGAAGAGGAGCAACCTAGACCTAAGGAGAAATTTACTGGTGGTGAGAACAATTAATCAATGAAACAACTTGCCTCCAAAAGTTGTGGGTGACAGAACTGGAGACAACATATTCCTATCCTGTGGAGGAAAACCCTTCTCTTCAGTCTTATACTCTGTCTCTATAAAAAAAGCTGCATCAGTGTGGGAAATTAAGATGACTTCTGATAACTGCACCAATTGATCAGTGGGGACTGAGAACAGGCTCAGATTCAATCAGCAGCTGCAAAACCTAAGCCTGACAAGGAAATGACAACCTCCAGAAGCAATCAGACTTGAGGTAGTAAATAGTTAAGACTAAAGGTGACTTAGATAAGTCTCTCCTACAACAAATAAAAAACAGGCTGTCCTTGTTTAGTGACTGCCTCAAACAGTGGCTGCAATCATGATGGTGATGAAAACATAATTTTGTGGCCAATGCCTGCATTTATAATCTATATAGCATCTCTCTCTCAGTACATGTTGTCCTGTACCTCATTCATGTTTTGCTCTACCCTTCCAGAGTGCAGAGATTTCCTAAAAAGCTATCTGTTCCTGAGTTGCTTTCCTCCACAATACATTTCTGAAAAGGGCTAACCATATGTTAATAAGCTCAGCTCTGTGACCTTAATTAATTGATTAGGACAGTGGTGCTTGCAGCTACTGCCCGAAATCACAAATGACAAGACCCTGATCGATTTCACACTAAAGGCTTTTGTTTGCCTCCTAAGGATTCATGGCTTGCAGCCTCAAGTGTACTGGGCAAACTGCTGGTGCTAAGACATTCCTTTCAATGCATATTCCCCATTGTGTGCTTGTTCACTCTCTTGTAGTCCCTTCCTCTCCAAGGAATGTAAATATGAACATCAATTCTCTTCTTGCTAATTATCCCAGCACTGAGGTGAGTATTCCAAAGGATGGGAGGATGGAGGAAAGAGGCTCTGAGGTTTGCCTTTTGTCTGACATAAACACAATTGCAGTCACATGATTTTCACCTTGTAACCACTTTGTTTATTGACCGAGATGCTGGAACCAATTGTAGTTATTAAATGAGGACTATCCTTACTGTTTAGCACCTCAAACACCAATGTCTGGTGTCAGATGGAACCTAACACAAAAAGCATCAAACCTAAGTCAATAAGAACAAGGATGTCAGATCTCCCTCTGTGCATTGACAGAATAATGAGGGGAAACAAGAAGATATTGGATACATTCCATGATAGGGTTGAGCACCAACAGCAGAACAAAGGAAGTGCCAACCTACCTAGTAAGAGGATAGGGCCCTGTTAGGGAATCCCAGGCCAACCTACCCTCTGTGCCCTCCCCAGTGAATAATCTCCACAGCAGTGTTACAATATAGTTAATGCTTGATCAATTTATGGAGAATACAGACTGCTCCAGATTGAATAGGAAGAGAACAGCAACTATCATCTTCACTTCCAGAAGACCATCTAATGTATCTTATTCCCCTTCTTTTGTCTATTTGCAATCCTTACAGAAAAAAATTATTGGACAGAAATTTATTGGACAATGGCATGATAGAAAAGCAAATTTATACAGAAGAAGCCTTTTTGAGTATAAAAAGGAAAGTTGGAGAACCACCCAAACACCAGAAAGCAAAACAAATACATAAGGGTCTGAACCTCCAGGTTAGAAATTGTCAGCATGACCAGATGGACCAGGCTAGGAGATCAACTCCACAGGAAGGCTAAAACTCCTTGTGTTGAGACTGACTATAAGAATAGAACCTCAAAAGTAGGCTCATGTTGTCCCTCTTCTCCTTATAGTTCAGTGAATTACGGAGGTGGTCTTCCTAAGAAGCTTTGAAATAATATCTCATTCTGGACTTTAAAATATGTTTCAGTCTCTTTTATCTAGCCTGCATATTTCCATCAAAATTGTCTTCCTTATTTTCTACAGAGCCATCATACTAGATAATTATTTTTACTTATTTATTTCTTACATTTATTTGCTGCCTATCTCGCATGCGGCTACTCTAGGCAGCTAGAGCGAACCTTTAACCATTCTCTTATCATAGTTTTGCACATCCCATTCAGATTTTTTGCTGGAAGCTCTTCAGGTTCTTCTAGAAGAATAGTTTCAATTTCAAACCAGTCCATTTCAAATTAGCTGCAGCAGTATCCATAGTACAGCATTAACAAGATGCTGGTCTACTGAATCACTTGAGAACAAAAGATACCCACATTTCTGAAAATTTGAACAAGCTGCATTGAGCAACCTCAGACTAACAATCTATTGCCTTTAAAATACAGGTTTGTGATCAATTTAAACAAGTTTTACTGCTGATGTAAATCCCACACTTGGAATGGAATAAACCAAACTATTCTGTTTCAGGAGCATCTCCTCAAACTTCAAGAGGCAAGAAAGAAATCCTAGCATCCAGAAGACCAGTCACTATAAAACTGGCAAGATTACAGGATGTGATATACAGTAAATCAGGTGGATAAGCAAACAAATAAACCGCGTTAGGTTCAGCCCAATGGGCCTATTTCCACTTCAGCCCACTACAGTGGCCCTTTCCAGAATTAGATTGCAAGCAGAACCCTACTGGTATCAAGCAAGGTAATCTAAGCAATCTGCCTTCTTTCAGTTCTATTTTTTTTCCCAATGCATAATTATCAAGAATATGTTTACTTTCCTCTCTTTTCGGAGAAGACGAACAGCCGTTTTAACATTTGCTTCCTGCAGTGTATAAACACTATCTGCCTGTTTAAATAGATATCTGTTTTTATTGGAATCAAAGGGGCATATTTCAATTAAACCAATTAAAGTGTGGCAGAACCACAATTAGAGCCTGGTACAATAACTTGTTCTTGCAATAAAACCTGTATCCGAACTGTATCGGTTAGGCTAACAGATTGCAAAAGTGGAAATAATCTGCATGCAAATGCAATAGAGTTTATAACTGCCCGATTTTGATTTTGTAAAAGATGAGAGCAACAGAGGCAGCTTGAGGCAGAGGACTCTAGCTAAGATGGAATTAGCGATAACGCTGATAAACTGCATCTTCTGTAGATGGAAGGTAAATGCCCCAACATAAAGTTCCAGCTTTTGTTATGAATTGTCCATGAAACTGAGGTTATACAGAAAGAATTACACAGCCATCTAAGTTACTTTTATTGATTTTTAAAATTTTATTTATTCATCCTGCCTTTATTATTTTTATAGATAACTCAAGGCACAGAACAAACCTTTTATGCCTTCCTCCTCCTATTTTCACCACAATAATCTTTTGAAGTGAGTTAGACCGAGAGAGAGGGATTGGTTCAAAATCAGCCATCCGGCTGCCATATCTAAGGTGGGATTAGAACTCACAGTCTTGTTGGGTTCTAGCTTGGTGCCTTAACCACTAGCCTAAGGGGGAGGAGTTAAATTAAACTGGGAAAGGTATTTGCATTATAATTACAGGCACGTTAAGAGTAGTTTTTCTCTATGTTGTGTCTTTGGACACTGAAATGCCCACAATGTCACTGCTAAATATAAGATGTGTATAGGTTACATCAGGGGTGTCAAACTCAAAGCCTGTGGGCCGGATCTGGGTATGATAATTGAACAACATGACTATTAGCCTTCCTGGTTAAAGGCAACGGGACTTTTCTTCAGCCAGTTCCTCAGATTTACCCTACTAGGTTGAGTGAATGAGTGGACATGAGTGGTCAATATGCCAGTCCATTTCCAAAGACACTGAGGGGCCATATTTTTACAGCTGGTTGAAGATGTCAGGGGAGAGGACATATACCGTATTTTTCAGAGTATAAGATGCACCTTTCCCCCCCTAAAAGGGGGTGAAAATTTAGGTGCGTCTTATACACCGAATGTAGCCCCGCCCACCACTGACCTCCACCCTTTGGCCTCTGCATCCCAGCAGTTTACCTCCTTGCAGCAAGCAGCAAGAAGAAACAGCTCGTTTCAGCTTCAGCACATCCTAATTAGCACAAGTTGATTGGATCGGCCTCCCGACTCTCAGCTGGTTTGCTCTCAGCTGGTTTGCTCTCAGCTGTTTTGCGCGGGCCTCTGCTGCTTGCTGCAAGGAGGTAAATTTCTGGGAACAGATTTTTTTTTTCTTGTGCTAATCAAGCTATGCTGAAAACGAAAATGAAAGTAATGCAGGCTGTTTGCTGTAACAAGGCAAAATTGCTGGGAGGCAGAAGCAGATTTCTTTTTCTTGTTTTCCTCACCAAAAAAGGTAGGTGCGTCTTATAGTCCGGAGCGTCTTATATTCCGAAAAATACGGTATTTTAAGCTGTTACTGTTATGCAAATAATTCCATATTTGTCACTGAGATGAAATTCCTGCTTTTGTGACTCAACTACATTCAAATTAGAAAACTCCATTTGGCACTCAGTGTAATGGCAAATGGCGTATTGTACACTAAACTAAACTGAAACTAAAAGTGACATCTCCAAAAGTGACCAGGGAGTAGTATATTTCTTAGTTCCTTGTTCAACTTCCTTGACACTACTCCCAGAGATCAAAGTCATATGTAAAGTGCCAGGAATGGTGGAGGTTTTTTTTTGCAATTGCTGTAGCAGGAAAAACAAAACTGCTTTTTGAATCAAGTTGCAAATCAACTAATGTCATTGTTAACCCTTTGAAATGTGTCTTTATTTTGTCCAGATTGGTGGATGGATTCCAGTAGCGGTGAGAATCTGACTAGCCTCAATATGAACATTATGTAGGAATGTCTATGGAGGTTGTCAGTCATCCAGGTCATGGTTTGTCCCAAAGGTGCTTTTTCAGGTGCTTTCAACTGGATTTTCTGGTTTTTCTTTGAAGACGTTTCGCTTCTTATCCAAGAAGCTTCATCAGCTTGAGCTCTCCTTGAAAAAGCACTTTTGAGACATTTTGTTGGACTGCTGTGGGTCCCATCAGCCCGATTATTCTGGCTGGTTGGGTCCAGGAGGAGGACCTTCTCTGCTTTGCTCCTGCCCCCTGGAACATCTTGTCCCCGAATATGAGGTTGGCCCCAACCCTCCCATCTTTTCATAAGGGCCTAAACATGTGGCTGTGACAGTCAGCTTGGGGCCCCAGTGTGGGACCAATGCAATGGAGGTAGATGATTAATATCATCTTGCCTGTTTTGACATTGCCCTACAGATGCAACCTCTTTCAGAAATTACTTTCACTTTCTCACTTTATTTAATCATCTGCTGTATTCCATGTATAACTGCCTGGAACACTGACGTGTGTCGGGTGTTTCATCCGAAATTGCTCACATGATTGAAGGAAATAATACTTTTCCATCTTCTATGTCAAAAATTATTTTTTCTTCTGAGGGTTAAACCAACAGGTTTTTCTCTCCCCTTTTAGCAATGAACAGCCAATATTTATGTTTATGATAACTTGGTATCTTTTAATGACTACAGAATATATTGCTTTATTCTAAATAATGTAGGCCCACTGTGATAGATCTGCAATTAATACTTACAGCATTCTTTGGCTTATCTTACCATGGAATAGTCCTAATTAACAAGAAAGACCACTTACAATTTTTTCAACCATGAGCTGCATGCCTTGCATGAGTAAACTGTCAGGAAATGTAACCAATTTAAGACATCCCTTTCTGGATTTTAAGGCCTTCTTCTGCTTTGGCTGCTGTGGTAACCTGATGTTCTGCCCAGATATTTATCCCGATGCCCATGATTGCTGAATTCTCTTGCTTCTTTACTCATCCAAGCACACTCATATAATGTCTCCTATTACTCGGAAGAAAATGGCAGAACTCTTTGTCAATTTCCAAAATGGAAGAAAAAGGCGGAACTATATCTCATGAATAAATTCATTAAAAAGGTCCAACTTCTCTGAGAAATGTATTTATTATTTAAGGGCAGCGATTAATGACTGGGATGGGAGTGGGGAGGCATTCCTGCCACATTGCACAGTAGCGAAGTGGAGTAAAGAGTTGGCCTACAGTAAGATGAAGCACAAGTAAATCAGATAAGTCAGCAGCACTATGAATGTGTAGCCTAAAAGACAAGCAGCGAGTGACTTCCCAGCTGGTAGGAGCTAAATACCAGAAGTCATTGTATGTTCCTCCAGCAACAAATGATTCCTGGTCCATGGTCATCTCAATACGAAGTGGTCATGCAGATCAGCTCTTAATTATGGTCAAAGGGTTTTCTGGACAGTGATTGTGACATCTTCATTGTTGCATCCAACAAATTAAGATTTTTTTTTTAAAAAAAAAGTTCTTTAAAATGGTTTAAATTGGGCTATGTCATACTTCAAGATGCATGGCCATGTATTTACATGACAATTTCAAAAACTCTTCATTATAATTCAGCTAGAATTCACTTTTCCTGCAGAGCTAAATAGTTGGATAAATCAACAGTTTCCTGCTAATATTTGTTTCAGCTCAATGTTTAGGGGAGATTTAGGCAGCTCTAAAAGAAGTGGTTTCATAGACTGTAGTCCCCCATTCCAACATATCGCCTGGGAAACCACATTCTGGTGCACCAGATTTTAAAGATTTATGTGATAATGCAAATCCAACCATTCTGATTTAGTCTTATGTGTAAGACACATTTGTTTAACAAATCGTGATTTCAAAATCATGGTTTTATACAGAGTAAATCCAAAGGGCTGGGAGTGGCATAAAGGAGAGTAAATGCATTAATGAAAAACAAGAGAAAATTATTTATTGTAGTTATTAGGTGACTAAAAGTGCCTTCAAAATTCTTGCAATCTTTCTCTGTTCCATGGATTATTGCCCTCCAAAATCTATATTTGACAGATAAACACTTAAGATTCAACACAACATATACCTACCCACCCACATTTCTCTCTTTGTAAGGAAAGAGGTTTAAGAAGATCAGAAGCAAAGCCAGAGAATAATAGAAAATAAAATGGAGATAAATTTGCTGTTAGCATATTAAAAAACAAAACTTGTAGAGTAATATATACCCAGGAATCTATCAAATGGCAAATGATAATTAAAATAAAACCAAATTAAATCTATATTTTAAAACTAGAATTAAACATCTTGAAGCAAGGCACTTTTATTGTATTAGCGCTTACCTGAAGTTTAGGACGTCCATATCTTCTGCTGGAAACATGTCAATAAGAAATCATTAGAAGCATTGCCCTAGAGCAGTGATGGCTAACCTTTTTGCCATCGCGTGCCAGGAAGGGGTGGGGGTCACACACGCACGTGCCCACACCCATAATTCTATGTGCCCTGCCCCCATGCTTGCGCGTGTGAGCCCTCTCCCCCCGCTCCTGGCACGCGATGGCCCGGTAGGCCTGTTTTTCTTTCTCACCTGGCTCCAGAGCCTCTCTGGGAGTCTGGGGAGGGTGAAAACTGCCTTCCCCAACCCCCCTGGAGTCCTCTGGAGACCGAAAATGGGCCTTTTGACAACTTCCAGTCCCACCGCAGCTGAGCTCGCGTGCCCTCTGATATGGCTATGCGTGCCACCTGTGGCACACATGCCATAGTTTCGCCATCACGGCCCTAGAGACTGACTTCTTATAGGAAGTGAAAAGTTCTTAACAAAATAATAGAGTTGGAAGGGACCTTGAAGGTCTTCTAGTCTGACCCTCTGCTCAGGCAGGAAACCCTATACCATTTCAGACAAATGGCTGTCCAATCTCTTCTTCAAAACTTCCAGTGTTGGAACATTCACAACTTCTGGAGGCAAGTTGTTTCACTGTTTAATTGTTCTAACTGTCAGGACATTTCTTCTAAGTTCTAGGTTGCTTCTCGCCTTGATTAGCTTCCATCCATTGCTTCTTATTCTGCCTTCAGGTGCTTTAGAGCAGAGGTCACCAACCTTTTGGACCTCAGGGACCACTAAGTTCATAATTTTAAATTCCGTGGACCACTAATATGATCTGCCTAATGGACATGGCTAGGTGGTCATGTGACTGGGTGGGCGTGGCCAACTCGATTTACTCATGTTGAGGGGCGCCTCGCTGGCCTCTACTCATCCCTCCCCGCCCAGCCACTCCTCGCCTGCCCAACTGGGCTCCTTTGGGCCCCAACAGGAAGCAGTTGTTGGAGGTAAGCAGCCACCATGAGAAAGAGTTGGCAAAACAGCTGGCTCAGTTCAAATTGGATCTGACCGAGAAGGAGGCTTAGCAGAAGCATCTCACTGAGGACTACGAACATAGACTTTCCAAGCAGAGGGAAGACCTGCTGGAGTGCAAGGCCAGGTACTGGTAGCCTGGAGGCTCAATGGGCTGAGAGGGTCAGGCAGTTCCAGGCCATGATGCAGTCCCACTGGAACAAGGCCCTCTGGCTCTTGGCCACCAGCGGTACTTCCCTCCAGCCTTCGCCCAAAGCCTCACACTAGAAGGCTGAAGCAGATCCCAAGTAGGAATTTCTGCCCCCCTCCAACCCACATAAAAAGACCCCAAAGGACTCCCAGCATGAGCGACTGCAAGGAGCTGGTATGGGCCAAGTTTGGACCACTGCAGCCCATCCTCCAGCAGCAGAACAAACTTCAAGGGAACTCAGGGCCTGGTTGCGAGAAGTCCCATGCTCCTCAGGAGATGGGGAAGCTCTCCTGTTTGCTGGCCTTCCACTCTGGCGTACCTTGGCAACTGGACTGTTTCTCTCCACCTCCCTTTCCTGTTTTGTGTGATGGATCAATGCGGGGGACATCAACCTAGTTTGACACTGGGGCGCTGTGTGCCCAGACCAGGCGCTTTCTCTCAGCCCTGCCCATCTCTACTTCGTGAGGCCTCTGAGCAGGAGGCCTGAGAGAAAGTGCCTGGTCAGGGCACACACAGCCTTCCAGGAACCTCTTCTGTGTTCCTTCTCTCAAGGGGAAGCTTTGTGGTCAATCTGAGTGAAGGAAGAAGAAGACGGGCAGACTGACGGTAGCTTGCTGACTTTGGTGGGAAAGTCGGTCCCATATTCCATAGCTCTAGTCACAGGACTGGCCCATTGGTCATCTCAAAGCAGCTCCTCCACACAGATGCACCAGTCTGCCCGGGAGTGGCTGGGCAGCTCCCCAGCAGGCTGGTGCACCTGGGTGTAGAAGCTGCTCTGGGATGACCAATGGGCCAGTCCTGTGACTAGAACTATGGAATATGGGACCGGCCAGGCAGCTCATGGTGGGGCTGGAAATCTCTGCCATAGACGGTGGTACGTGCAACGTGCAAGGAGTAGGCAAGCCCTCACCATCTGGAACAAGATAATGGTGGTGTTGCGGCAAGGGGAAGTGGTGGCACAGGTGGGCTGAAACGGCAGTGGTGATGGCCGGAGCCTTAGTGTGCAGGAGCGAAGTGCCACTTGCCTTTGCACATCAACAGCATTCCGCCTTCATCGCAGTACATTTGTGCCAGCTGGTGGCGCTAAGGCAGCCCTCATCTCCTGCTGCTTTGGGCTTGCAGCAGTAAGCCACATCCAAGAAGCCCTACAATAGAGAGAAGTGGCCAGTGCGGGCTCTGTGAGTGGCCATGAAGCGGGATCAGCATGGCCCATTCTTGCCTGCAGCATTGGTGGGCAGGATAGGGTCACCGCCACCGCCTGCTTCTGCTTTGCCTTTGCTAAGGCGGCAGGCACTAGAAGGGTGCTGTGCTCAGCCAGCCAGTCCCTTCCCGCCACTTGGTTTGGGGCAGTGCCTGACAGGCCTAGGTGCGGTGGGCAGGCAAGTGGGTGGAGCGAACAACTCGGGGATTTGGGTGGCCTTGATATGGCCAGGATGCCAGCAGGATCCCTGGCTGCCAAGGCCGGCGAGGCACAGTGTTTGGGCTCTGGTGCACTCTTCTCCTCCCAGGTGGCCGGAGTTTCACGTGCTGCTCACTGAGACTCCTGATCTCCTGTGACATAGGGAGGGGCTGGAGCTACTAAATTGGAGGCCAAGCTAAGTGCCTGAAGGATCCTATCCCATCACTGGGAGCCCAGGCGCTTCAGCAAGTGGCGTGCGAAACTTTGGCCAGGCTCCTCAAGAGATGGAGTTTGCAGGGGCCGATTTAGCACCCGGGCTGGCTACAACTCAAATGTTCATTGCACGTAACCAGCCCAGGGGCTATAGTTTGAGGACCCCTGATTTAATACAATATAAAAAATGCAAATAATTTTTCTGCGGACCACTGGTTGGTGACCGCTGCTTTAGAGAATAGCTTGACTCCTCCTCCTTTTCATTAAATTAGATATA
Organism: Pantherophis guttatus; assembly: GCF_059756535.1. Lineage (NCBI taxonomy): Eukaryota > Metazoa > Chordata > Lepidosauria > Squamata > Colubridae > Pantherophis > Pantherophis guttatus. The sequence continues at coordinate 105,722,307 of NC_142063.1, forward strand.
CACAATTCCAGCAACCATTCTTTATATAATTAGCCTCCAACCCCCTAATCATCTTTGTTGCTCTTCTCTGCACTCTTTCTAGAATCACAACATCTTTTTTACAACATGGCGACCAAAACTGGATGCAGTATTCCAAGTGTGGTCTTATCAAGGCATTATACAATGCTTTGATTTGTTCTTTTTTCAGCTGAGATCCTATATATATTGGGGAAGTTTCTGCTGTCCCTTGAAACAGAGTCTTGACTACAACTTCAGGGTCTCCCACATTAAAGATCAAGTGTGATTGATCACCAAAGTTCAATTCAACTGATACAGAGAACATTCAAAAGCATGTATTTCTAATATTTTTGAAGGAGAAAGTACAAGTAGTCCTTAACTCACAACCATTCATTTAGAAATCATTTAAAGTAACAACAGTGCTGGAGAAAGTAATTTATGACTGGTCCTTGAACTTATGACCGTTGCAGCATCCCCATAATCATGTGTTCCAAATTTGGGCACTTAGCAATCAGCATGGTTGCAGCGTCCTGGGGTCATGAGATTGATTGCCAGTTGGCTTCCATCAAGCAGTCAATGGGGGAAATTGGATTTATTTAACAGCTGTGGGATTCACTTACCAGCTGCAGTGATTTGCTTATAACAAAAAGATTGTAAAATCATCTGGGACAGAAATTCTGGTCACAACTGTAATCGTAAGTTGAAGACTATCTCTGTGCATATCATATGGACACAAACCATTTGTTTTTATTTCCAACCTTTTATTAAGTAAAGTGCCCAGAATCAGAGTCAAGCATTTTTTCAAAATCAAGAAATAAACACATAATACCTAGTCCAAGTGCCTTTCTTATTTTGCCAAACTGTCCCAAAGACGCTCATTTTGTGGACCCGGTCATGAAACTGTAGGTGCCAGGCTAATCGAAGCCTAACTGGAAGACTGGGAACAATTAACTTTCCATCCTCCTTACCGATGTTGAATCAGAACCCCCCCCCAAAAAGCCCTTATATTTTAAAAAATCTCCACACTTCACTTTAGATCTCAACTTATAGTGGGATCTTCACCACGGAAAGCCAGCTGCTGTATTCTCTGCCAGCCCTGGATAAATCTCAAGGTTAGACCAGAGGAAACTGATGTAGTGACCATATTCTGAAGCTACACGAAATATATGATGGAGATTAGGCAAAATACTTACCTGACCACCCCCCTCTGGCCAGCTGTCATAAACAAGACACCCGAAGAGCCAGTATCTTTACTGAATGAATTTATTGTTTTTGAACTAAAGTTGTTCACAGTTATTTAACAAGGGATACATCAGAAGGTTCCTCTTTGTCCTTTGAACTGTTAAATAATATCAGATTGTGTCCACTAGTGAGTGTGTGTGCATGTGTCATCCAAGTACAAAATAGGAAGGATAACAAGAGGTATTGCTTTCATTTATTCTTATGTCTTGTGTAAATGATCTCCTTCCTGTGTGTACTATATGGGCTATTATTGTTATTATTATTATTATTTGAAATCCCAGCCTTTTGTAGAGGTACAAGTTAACAGAAGCCTTAAAAGCTATACATAAAGGAAGAAAAACCAGGGAAACGGACTGAGGGTGGTAGAAGAGAAGCTTTGGAGAGAATGAAGGAGAAAATGGAGGCAGAAAAGACAACAGAAGCAAGAGAGAATAATTTACAGCAATATCATGCAATTAAAACTGCCTCCAGATCTCTACATTCTCACCTCTCTCTGTTCCCAGCCACCACCCTACCAAGGTCTAACATGCACACAGCAATAGAAGAGAAAAGGTTAAGATTAGGAGAACCAAACCAAACCACAACGAAAAACACCCTCCACTTTTGTGGATCTTTTTCAAAATATTGGTTGTTGTTTTTCTTCTTCTTCAAACCTATATACAGGAAAAACAGGTCCAATAAGGGCAGAATGAACCAGGACAAACATAGAAATAAAAATAATCGGAAAGAAATACAAACAGTGAAAGAGAAATCTAATATTAACATTTAAAAATATTGCAGTTTAACATACGCTTATAGGAACCCAAACAATAGCAATTGAAGATAATAAGGGGACTGAATATTAACTCTACATTTAAAACATACTGGATTTTAGAATTTTGTTGTCATCTTTTTTTTTTTTTTTTTGCCTGTCATTTATGGTATTTTAAAAATCTTCCTCTCCAGCTAGACTTGGAGAGAGAGAAAGAGAGTGGGAGAGAGAAAGAGACATCAAATGAAAAAGAAGAAAAGGAGCATTGGTGAGAGGAACAAGTTGTGTTCTTGTTGAAATTCCACCCCCCCCCCAAATAAATACAAATCAATGTCACCTCTATTCAGTAATGAAAGCAGAAGATATATCTAACATCTTAAAATTTTAAATATATATATATATATATTTATATTTATATATATGCATTATAAATAATAACCAAGACCTAATAATAACTTAACTACACAGAAAATCCAGCCCACTCATCCTTCTCCAAAAACAAAGGGAAAAAAACCCCCAAAACAAATATAAAAATATCTTGCAATACTTTTAAAAGTTTACAGTAGCTTTGTGTTGAACTCGTCCATAGTGCTATCGCCTCCATAGTTTCTTCAAATGAACTATGTCCCAGTGGTTATACACACAGGCACGCACAAAGGAAAAAGGGGGAAATCTATTTCTCATCTTATAGTCTGCTTTCGCATTAAAAAAACAAAACAAAACAAACCCAAACGTACATACACAACCCAAATAAATAAACAAAACCAGCAAATAAATAATACTGATATATCAATGCAGCACTAATGACACCATAATTGCATCCAGATGTGTGATGTAGCAGATAATTCAGCCGGCCGAAGGAAAATTCCAATGTGGAAGGAAAGGTCTGAGAGAGCAGGTTGAGAAGAGAAGAAGTCCTAACAGCGGTGGCGATGATGGTGAAGGTGGTAGCCAGAGCAGAGCTTGGCAGCAGGTGAGGCTGTGCCCCAGAATTGGATTCTTGTCCTTTGTCCTTGCTGTTGATAGCGGACTTTCCCTAAGTTTCAGTGTCCATGTTTGCTTGACTGTTTCCTTGTATTTTTGTTTCCCTCAAGTTTATGGCTGCCTCTCCAGCCATTTGGAAAAAAAAAACTGATTTGAAATTACAAAAACACAAACACAATTTGAAAAACAATTCGGATGGGAAGAAAGAGATGGAGGGGCGGGGGGACAGTTCTTATAAAAATCTTAATATGGAATGAGAACAATATGCCATCCTATTCCCTATCCTCCCCCCCGCACCCTCTCCCAGAGTCTAGTTTCACCAGGAGGAAAGGGTGTAGTCACAGTCAACGTTGCTTTCCTGGAATTCCAACTGTGACAGGTTGCAGTTTCTCAGCTGTTCTCCGCACAGAGCACCAAAAGAAAATTGTGTGTTGAGGGCAAATGGAATGGAGGAGACCCATTTCCTGCAGTGGGAGACAGGAGGCTGGAAGTTCCCCTCCCTCCCCCCAAACCAGTCCGTGGACAGTCTTACATCACTGGCCTTCCGTGAACAAGCATTCGCGGAGCACAGAAGGTGAAGATGTTGGCTGACATGTTAACTTTTCGGGATAATTCCTGGTAGTAGATTGGAAACAAGTGGTGGTATCAGAAACACAGAGAGAACACAGGAATATAATGGGGATGGTGGAGTCAGAAGCGGGGGATATGTTACGGTGAGGGGGAGGAGTTATTGCAAGGAAAGTACTGGGAGGAAGAAACAAAACCCAAACAAACAGGATTTGCCAAAATGGGTTTGTCAATTGTTACTTTTTTTCCCCTTTTATATGTCTGTGTGAGTGTCTATGTGTGTGTGTGCATTATTTGTATAGGTATCATATAAATCTATATATGTATATGTGTGGATTATATATATTTACATGTGCATGTATATATATAATTTTTAAATATATATATATGTATGTATATATATACACACATTGTTTTTCCATACAAAAATTTACTATAGACAGTTTTGTCCTATGGTAGCACTATTATATACACCCATCTAGTTTAGAGGCTAAAGAATACTCATTCATTTGGGGAGCTTTTCTTCACTTTTCTAGGTGATATTATTGGATTGACTTAATTTTTTTTTTCTCAGTGCATTTATTTAAGGTTGGTCTTGTAAGCCGAGTGATGAGGCCATCTTTGCCTTCTCTTTGCCAGCGGGGAACTTAGTGTCTCCTCTAGACCCATAGTCATTTTTATCGGAATCGCTCCGCTTGCTGTTTGTGCTATGCTTGGTTGGCGTGCCGGGGGGATGGCTCACCTGCCCGTTCTTCTCGTCTGAAAAAAGTTGTTTAATTACGTCAAAGAAGTTACTCAATGGGCTGCCTGGGTATACAAAACAGAGGAGACAAAAACAAAAAGAAAACAAAGAAAGCAAGAGAGAGAGAGAGAAAGAGAGAGAGAGATAAAGGGAAGAGGAAGAGAAGAGAACAAACAAACAAATGAACAATGGGGTTTTAAACAAGAAGAACATGATGAGCGGTCCAGAGCCACGTGCATGGGGGTGTGTGGAGGATGAAGACAATGAGTAAAAAAGGAAGAGCATCAGGAAGGGAGCACCGCCTAAGCGTATGGAAACCCTGGAGCAAGGAAGGACCCATTGGGTAGCTGGAATCCTGCCCTGTTCAGCACGTACGGAATATTTATCCAGCAAAGCTATTGCAAGGCATTATGCAGGCTGCTATGCGGCAGAGTATCACGATATATCACGATGGGCTTATATACAATTCTTCTGAAATTAACCTAACTGAAGTGAGTCATGAATCATGGAACCTACGCATGCTGACTAGGAATTCCATTCAATTGAATTCAAGGAACCTTCCATGCAGGCAAGTGTGCTCGAAGTAACTTAATTATCTATATTAATTAGATTATTCATTTCAAAGAGAGGAGATCCGTGTGCATAAAGGAGGAACACGCAAATCTGGTTCTCCTTTGAAATGAATTTTGCACCACTTGTAAAAAAAAAAAAGCATTCCTAACCATTTTCTGTATGAGTACTTTATTTTGTATTTTAATAATGCTACCGAACCTGATTTGCCAGTCTCTGTCATCTGCTGCAAAGCAGACTCGCTCTTTAGATTTCAGAGAATCCATATTGCTGAGCACATTGTAAGCCGCCCTGAGTCTTCGGAGAAGGGCGGCATATAAATCAAATTTTTTTTAAAAAATGCATCTGGCAAAATGCACAGGAATGAAGAAAACGAAACACGCATCTACAGACACAATGCATTCTGTGAACTCTCCGCCTCTTCATTTCATGACTAAGTCCCCAAATCTTAATGGTGTGATAGACTGTCTTGAGCAACCCAGACATGCCATTGTGGTGGTAAAAGGCATTTCTCTCCCCCGCATATGAAGGTGTATTCGCTACTAACCCTACCCTGAAAACCGATATGAAAAAACAAAGCCAAACTGGTTGATATCAGGACAGGACACAATCTGGAATTACCAGGGCTGCCGGCTAGACAGGGAAGGGTTAAAAAAAGCATCCCAGAAGAAGGGGCAATGGTAAAATTTGTCTATGGTTGTCAAGAAAAAAAGACAGGCATGACATCACTAAGAGCTAAGCTTGACTTGAAGAGGAGTTGTTTGTTTGACCTCAAAGGCGATTCTCCTGAATGGTTGAAATTTGAGCAAAATACAAGTTAGGGAAAATTGGATTGTGTTTGTAAGGTGTTAGGGTAATTCCATTCCTTGGGACAGAACAGTCAGATATAAGTAATTTTTTAAAATGAAGTTAATAAAGTTTTGGATCCATGCTATCTCAAAAACCTGCACTTAAAGCAGGTAGCAGCTGCTATGGTGCTCAGCCACTTGCCTTGTCTTTGTTGAGACAAGAAAGTAAAAATTCAAAATTCAAATTCAATAAATAAATAAATAAAAATACATATCTGATCACCACTTCAACTTGGAGATGATGTAGCAACAGGGCATTGAATGAAATTTCTCACTGAGATTTGTTTGGAATCATTGATTTTTAGAAAAAATGCAACATTTAAATAAAGATCGGACAATATTATACTAGTGTAAAGCTGCTGCACATACAAGAAGATTCTCATTGTAAGGTATAGACATTCCGGAAAATTAATTCGACTAGAGAAACATCTATATTAATTTGTTATTACAAAAGTAACTCAAAAGAAATCAGGAAAATTTATTGTTGACATTAATGCAACAGTTTCTTTTGAATACTTTTCCAAATGACTATGTCTCTTGAGGCTTTATTTTTTGGAGATGCATTTTAATAGATGCATGTGCACGGTTTCGTGCTGATTTACAGCAGGAATGAGTTAAAAATCATGTCACTATCTCATCTGTGAAATATAAGTAGGTAGGTAGGTAAATAAGTAAATAAATAATAATCTAGTCGATAACAAAGCAGCAGAAAATGACACAATGGAGACAATCCAGTAAGATATTAACAGATTTTTCTTATTCTGTGGAGCTAACTGCATATTCTATCTGGGTTACTTGCCCTTTTCAGATTTAGGTGGCTATTTCACAATACTGAAACTCAACAGCATATTTTTTACTGAAGAAGTCAGACAGCTACTGAAATAAATAAGAGACCAAAGGCAATAACATTAAGATATATTTTGATTATACGTCGAATAGGCATATAGTAATTTTGATATTTTATAGGATTTTAGGGGATATTTTCCTAGATGCATTTCATAAACCAGAATACCTTCCTTTAGTTAATAAAACTGAACAAGCTGAAAAAAGAGTAACACAAGTACAAAAAAAGGAAAGCAACATAACAAAATGATATAAGGGCTATAGATACAGGGTAGTCAGATCCCATAGACAGTCTATAGGAGACCATCAGACTAGAATTTCTGAATACCAAAGAAAATGTCACTGAACTTAAAAATTTTCAAACGCCATGCATCAAACAAGTAAGGAAATATCTTTTAAAAATGGCAATTGATTTGAACACTGTTTTTGTACACCCCATATTTTTTGTTTACATAATAAATTAAATAAAAGAAGAATTGATTTTATTGTAACCATCCATCCATAGCCTACTTCTATAAACAACTTCTTCATAAATCTGAAATAATACCAGGTTTTTAATCTGCTGAATAACTGGGATCATAAATTTGTCTTTCCAGTGTTCAAAACTAGTCTCTTAGGAGACTAGGAGTTTATTTAGGAGAACATGGAGAATCCACAGTGGAAATGGAATATATTTATTTATTTAAAAGATTTATATGGCCGTCAATCTTGAGCAACCTTGGGCAGCTTAGAACGACCATAAATTTCTTAGCTGTAGTTTTTAGCGCAACTTGAATCATGTTAAACATTGATAAACACTTGACCAACTGATTTCAGATGATGGGACCTTTCTCTAATACCCTGGAAAAATAGACCAGAAGGCTAATTCCTATGATAAATACCTATCCTCCACATTCACCCTTTTTCACAAAACAACAATCAGACATATAAAGAATTGAAGAGGATGAGTTTCATGAAAGCCTTATGTATAAAAATGATTATATAGCAGGAATAATAAATAAGGCATAGAAGCTTCTTTTATCTCAGAATAGCTTATTTGGGTACCTGCGTGGCTTTGGACCCTGTATCTTCATATGCAAAATGAAACCAATGAACAGAAAGTGTGAAATAAAACTGGTAAAACACTGTAAGGGCTTCTGGGAAAGTCAAGAGAATATTACACATTTCTAAATTTTCTAAGAAACGCATTCAGCAAGATCAAAGAGAAAAGGAAGTGCAGAAGAAGCATGGGGAGAAAGCATGGACGTTGAGCTCCGCCCACAGATCAAAGCAAAAGACAAGGGCAAACCAAAAAAATGCAGGATATTTGCTTGGAGGCTTCAATGTAATGTTAATATTTTAATCTGGATAGAGGATCTATATTTTCCTCTTTTTTTGCTCGGTAATTTTTCAATCCTATGTGGTGCTTGTTTGCTTTCAACAGGAAAGGTTCACCTTTATGGCACCTACTGTGGTGACTTTAATTAAAGCATCTAACTGAGTCTGATAGAGCTTGTGAAATTTTGATGAAACAATGATCCAAGGGAGAAAGGAATGATTAGGGAGTCAGAGATGGCAGCCCTTCCATTTGACTTCTCCACAGTACCTGAATTGAGAATAAAATAAATGTGTCTTTTTGGAAATGGCCAGTTCATATTGTTGCAGTCACAATTACTGATATTAAATTAAATTAAAAAGTTAAGCAGGATCTGACTTGCTTAATACTTGGAAGAGAGACCACTGAGAAATCTCAGAATGCGACAGTAAAATTGGAATTAAAGAAATATCTCAGAAGAAGCCTGCAACAAGTCACTTTCATTGCTACTAAGAAAACACTATGATATGCATATATAATTACTAGGAGCTGAGTTTGACTCAAACAAATCCCTACCTTATCTCCTTAGAAGTAAGCCAATTGGCTCAATTATCCAAGATTCCAGGCAGTTTGAGAAACAATTAAAAAAACAGATTTCTGCATGTCGTGGTCTTTTGAGGCAATGATTATTGGCTTAAATGAATAGTGGACATTTGAAGTTCTGCAAATGAATTAATTTTACACTTAAAATCTCATATTGATTGCTCTAAAGTTTCAGCCACTTGGACACCTCATAGCAGCGAGAGGGTTATAAGAGAAGTAATGTCATAGTAAACAATAGCATGTTTTATTGCATTATACTATTGTTTAAATAAAGTTACCAGAACATGCATGAAAAGGACTGAATATTTTTATACCTTGGAATATTATGACTTTACTCTGAGTAAGATGCTTATGTAATTAAAATATTGGTTAATCCTATAAAAAGGCTGGGGATAGCAAGATTTTTTTTTAACTCAAAGAAATGAATGCCATCCAATTACAGGTCAGGAAGCAACTACCTGAATATAAAAGAAGTAAATGAGAAGGACCTAACATCTGGATGAACTATAAATGTGGCATAAATAATGTTGCCTTCTGGCAACATTATTTATCAGAAAACGAGTTAAATAAATTTAATTCTAAAAATCTTATCGATGAAAAGAAGGACCCTGACATCCCATTAAAGCACTGTGTAAGGCAAAAAAAAAAATATATCAGAATTTCCAAAGAATTAATGTAAAAATAGCCTCCAAATGAATTATATAAGCACCCTCAGCTTTGTGATCACAGGAAGCCAGTAGAGTAGCATCAAAGTTTTAAAAATTAGTCTCAAAAACCAATACAACTATGATCTTGATCAAGACATAGAAGCCATTTAGATTTTTATATTTTGATGCTCTATGCATGAACATATTAGATACAAGGACAATGAGTTTTCAATTGCAAATTACTGATGGTAGAGGTTATTATTCCCACAAAAAGAAACTGCCAAACTAATCAACCAAGCAACTCTGGGTTAAGCTAAACTCTTCGTTCCAATCTTTTCCTTAGCAGTCAATTTTTCTCCCCTCCTTCTCCAAGACTTAGAAACAATGAATAAACTCATCTTGGATATTTTAGAACCTAAACAACATTACACAAAGCAACTGTCCATTAACAAAGCTAGTTTCTGTGCATTTCTCACATGAAAAACTTTGTCTTTAGTTGATGTCTTTGGAAAAGCCTGGTGTGGAAAGAGGCATACAATGAAATATTTAATATATGTCTCTAGAACCATTATGAGCTTCTGCTGACAAACTTTCTGTCCCTCTTCAGTCCTTTCTTTCAATTTCTTTCTCCCAGAATTCAGGTATTCACTGTGATCATTGAGAAACATTATTCCATGTTTATATACAATTGGAAAACTCCACTCTGATAAGCAGCATGGCATCTTTATTCATGTGAAGTTTGAGGATGAACTAGAAAATCATCACAAAGAGCAGATAAAAATGTCTCAAGAAATTAAATAAGAATATCTTCTCTGGAAAGAATAGCTTTATGGGAACTTTAATAATTCAGGAGTAACAATTCAACAAAAAGTTGTCCTTTCTATAAAGCAAAATTGGGCAAGACAAATTTTTGCCTTTGAAATGGTTTAGAATACTGCAGTTCATTAAGGAAATAGTTTTCACATGCCTATGAAAGAAGCTAAGTAGAATTTCTATTTCTATATACAAAGCCACTCTAGCATTATAAAAATCTCAGGAACAAAAAGACAAGATCTACATTATGTCCTGCTTGTGGTTCTTTGAAACAAATAAGTTTACTTCCTGTTGGGAACGGAATGCTGAACCAGGTTTCTAGTATCTGATAGAGCAAAGAGGTTCTGCATTTGCATATCCAGAACCAGCTGCCAACTGATAGAACCGGGTTCTTACCTAGAAATTATCATTCCTAGAATGACTGTTTTCAAATCACACTCCATCTGTGCAGTGCGCCATCTGGACATTCCTAAAGCTTAGACTGGTAGAAGTCCCTCCGTACATTTCACACAATTCCTTTGAATCCCCTTCAGTTCCTGAGACCAACACAATTCATGCAAAGAAAGAATAAAGCCAGATGAGTGAGAGGATGGGCTGTGTGAATGTTCACACACATGGATGATTAGCAAGTTTCTGACTGGAAGAAAAGTCTACTTGTTACAAGGTGACCAAAGGATAGTTTTCCCAAAGATTCATAGTACTTGAATGAATGAATGAATGAATATTACACACACACACACACACACACACACACACACACACACACACACACACACACAAATGTGTGTGCATGCACACAAACACACACAACTGCTGGATTAAGGTGGATGTAATTGCCTGGCATTGTTCCAGACAGGGAATGACCTGAAAAAAAGGCCTCTGAAGCTATTATTATTCCTGTAGAATGAATTTGGTCCAGATGAGGATATGGCCATTTAGTCAGCTCATAACAAAGCTTAATAGTTGGGATTTATCCATCTGAAGGAACATGATAGCAGTGTCCCAATATCTGAGGGGCTGCCACAAAGAAGAGGGGGTCAGCCAGTTTTCCAAAGCATCAGAACGCAAGAGAAGAAATAATGGATGGAAACCAATCAAAGAGAGAACCAACCTAAAACTAAGGAGAAATTTCCCGACAGTGAGAACAATTAACCAGTGGAATCGTTCGCCTTCAGAAGTTATAGGTGCTTCACCACTGGAGGCTTTTAAGGAAAGACTGGACAGCCATTTGTTTGAAATGGTATATAGGGTCCCTTGCTTGAGAAGGGGGTTGGACTAGAAGACTTCCAACTCTGTTTTTCTGGAGGAGAAAGTCCGCAGGTTTAAAACAGACTCTGGAAAGCCAAGAATAAGCCGGTGTCCTGGCTGAATGAAGCCATATGATTTGGGTGAAAGATAAGTGTGCCATAAACACTAGGGAATGGGGCAATGTCTCCAAAGGACCTGATGGGTTGGGGGAAAAAAGCAGATAATACTACATCTCAATCTAAATGAAAAGCAAACACTAATGTGAAGAAAATGATATACAGATAGCAAGGACTGATTTATCCTTACAAAAAACAAGAGGGAAAATCACTTTGGAAAGTTCTCTAAGTCAATGGAATCATGTCACAACTACAAAAAGTCAGCAGTAGCTGTAGTTTTTTGTTTTTAAAAAAGGTTTAATATAAAGAGAATGAGATAGAGGGTTCCATAGTAGAAGAGGATGGGAGATTACTGAATAGAAATACACTTACACTAAAGTGCTTAATGATTGGAAAAGAGAAAATTAGCTTTTGATGAGGGAAACAAGAAATGGCAGGAAGATAAACTTTTATTGATGCCAGAATTAAGCCCTGATACTTCAAACTAAGCAGAAGATCAGATACATGATGGATGAGATGTTGCAGAAGGTCAAATCAATGGTTCTAAAAAAGGTCAAGAAAAGATATTCATTTAGCTGTGCAGAAACTCTAATGGATAGTTTATAAGAAGCCAGCATTCATTGTTCTGCTTCATCCTAGACAAGTTGTGGAACTGAATCCTGTAAGAAGTAAGATGGAGGGAACTGAAGTTTAGATCAAACTATTTTGGTAGATGGAAAATAGATGGTGAGAGTGGAAAGTAGATCAATAGATGTTCAGTAATTTGGTTTGGGAATAGAAGTACTTTCATTGGCCTAAATGAAATAACAGGGTGAACCATGTTTTTCAGGCCACCAAAGCATGACAAATACTTTTATGAGGATTCTAGTCAGCACAGGGCTCAGTAGCTGTTGTTGAGGTTCACCATCAAAGGATATAATTTCTACTTTTGAATGGCTCCCTTAGTATGTTTGAGGTAGTTGGTCGGAATATTACTGGATGTATTCACTACAATTAATCTGTATCATAAGTTCCAGAAGGTGGGGTGATTTTGTCCACTTTATGTATGAAATAATCACAGAATTGTACGGCTGTGAAAATAGCAAAGGAAGGCTCAGAGTACTTTCTAGAACCTCAGCCTCCTTAATGTGACATAATGGCTAATATGACATAATCTGAGTTGCCTCAGATGTAGAAAGTCTGAGACATAAGCACACTGATAGTAAAGATGTAATTGGCAAAGAAATGAATATGAGGCCCTTGGAAATGTCCGGGATTCAGCCATCAGAAGAAGGTTTCTTTGATACATGATGGAACAGAAATAACTCCTCCAAGTTCTACATCTACAATTAAGATATGGAATTGAGATTTCCTGCTTGATGTTGGTGATGAGTAAACAACTAAAGCAGATTACAATCACCATGTGACCCAAGAGTTGTAAGGTTATATGGACCTTCTAGCGAAAGAAACTCGAATATACAGTAAGTATCTGAAATGTATGGAATGGTTACATCAACAGAAAGGCACACTGAAGGACATTCAACTGAAGCTGCTCAGAATGCATGGAAGAGATTTTGGCCAAAGATTCTTAAATGGTAGAAGGTTTTCCATTGACTCTATAGAGAGACATAATTTTCAGGTGTACAAAGAGAACAATGCATTCATTGTTCTTTCTCAAATAATTTATTTTCAAGCACTACTTAATGCTAAACAGTGAGCTTCTGGGAAATAATTGGGTTACTTGTTTTATTACCAACAAGTTTATGGTCAACAAGTTCTAAAGGGATAGAATCCCAAGAAAGCTTTTTTGAAATATATTTACAAGAAAGATGGAAGGGAAAAAAAATCACAAATCACCCCAGTGGAAGTGTATCTACCAAGACCTGATCTTTGCCAAAATTAGTTTTAAAAATAAGGGATTTATTCAGTTTAATACAAAGGCCAATCCGTATCCCATCAGATATTGTAGGACTGCATTTCCCATCATTCATCACCAAGAGCCATGCTGATTTCAGATATTAGGAATTGAAGCTAAATCCTGCTTACACTCTTGTAATCCCTTCCTTTCTAATAATGTTAATGCAAATATTAATTCTCTTCTTGCTAATTATTCCAGCACTGGGGTAAGCATTCCAAAAAGTAGCAGAGGGGGAAAAAAGGAAATAACAGTTGCAGCCATGTGATTTCCCACTTAGTGACTGCTTCACTTAACAAGAGAACTGCCAGTTCCAACTGTGGTTGCTAAATGAGGACCACCTGTCTCTGTGCTGGTGTTTGCTATAAACAGTATAAATGGAACGACAGGCACCACCAAGAAAAGAATTCTGAGTTTATAGCAATAGCGCTAGCAATAGTATATACTGCTTCATAGTGCTTTTACAGCCCTCTCTAAGGGTTTACAATGTCAATATATTGCCCCCAACAATCTGGGTCCTCATTTTACCGACCTTGGAAGGATGGAAGGATGGAAGGCTGAGTCAACCTTGAGCCAGTTCGGATCAAACTCCTGGCAGTGGGCAGAGTCAGCCTGCAATACTGCATTCTAACCACTGTGCCACCACATCTGAAAAACTGAAAATTTTTATAAAAGTTTCATTTAAGATTCAAATGCTATAGAGTATGTCTGATGAAAAACATACAATTTGGGTGCACTTTTGGACTTTGAGGCCTAAGGTTTGGCATGGCACTGGCATAGAATATCAGATCTGGATATTCTGAGAATGCCTTTTTTGCATTCCATTTGCATTACCATAATGTACTTGGGAATGATTGTTCAGGACACTTCAGCTTCTGTAGGGCACTGCATTCAGACTATTGGCTGGGGCCAATTATAGGAAGCCTAACTTTACTGGCTCCCATTCTGGGCATGATCTAATAAGCTGCATTCATTTATCATGTTAAGCCACAAATTACTGCCCAAACTATATTTTGCTAGGTAAGGTTTATAATACAGATAAACTATAGTTTGCAAAATGAAATGGCTGCCTTCACAAATGACACCAAGCCAAAGCTAAACTGCAGTATATGCTTGGTAAAATGGAGGAACATTCATATAAACTGAGACAAGCCATGTGAAAAAAGGGCTGCCTGCAAGGGTGGGATTCAGCCTATTCGGTCCGGTTCAGGCAAGTTGGTTGCTTCGACTATCAGCTGAGAATAAACCAGTTCGCTTTGACCATCAGCTGGGCCCGCCTGCCCGATCCTGCGCTATATCTACTTTTATTTCGTTCGTTTGAAGCCCAGCTGATTGGCGCAGCAGAGCAGATTGCCGCATCTCAGCTGTTTTTAGTGCTTTTAATACTGCTTTTAAGGGTATTTTCTAACGGACTGCACGCACGCTCAGCGAACCAGTTCTTACACCCGTTGAATCCCACCACTGGCTGCCAGCCTAATTGGTTGCAGTGCCTTCCTTCTGAAAGATGACCCCTTTGGAAGTCTGAACAGCTCTGAGTTTGTGTAATGGGCTATGAGAATGACATGGGGAGAGAGGAGGAAGGAGGAAGAGCCTCAGCCTAGATAATCATCATGCAAAAGATAACTGAGGAAAAGGGCTATGGCAAGCAACTCAGATGGGACTCTTGGTAGTTGTTCTGGAAATAAAATATTTCCAGTCTTGCAAGATTCTTTGACTGTAACCTTGCAATGAAAGTAGTGCTAGTACTCATGGTTGCTCCTTCTTGCCTGGACTGCCTCGAAGGGCTGACATTCTGTCATTCTTTAACTTTCTCCCAGGGGTGAAATCCAGCAGGTTCTGACAGGTTCTGGAGAACTGGTAGCAGAAAATTTGAGCAGTTCAGAGAACCGGTAGCAGAAATTTTGAGTAGTTCAGAGAACCGGCAAATACTACCTCTGGCTGGCCCCAGAGTGAGGTGGGAATGGAGATTTTGCAATATCCTTCCTCCAGGAGTGGGGAGGGAATGGGGATTTTGCAGTATCCTTCCCCTGCCACACCCAACAAACCATGCCTACAGAACCGGCAGTTCAAGCAAGTATTTTGCCTTCCAAATGCTGGATTGTAATTGATGATATTTCTACTTTTCATAATTATTTGGATTCTATTTAGTTTTTTATGTTTAAAGTTTTATTTATTTTTTTATTACTTTAGCCACTCTGAATAATTTTTTTGTTGGAGAACTTTATTGTCATACTAGATTGGAAGAAATAAGATTGAGATATTCTTTAAATCCTTAATGCATGTGGCTGTTTTAGTCTAAGTTGCAAATCAATGGTGACTATCCTTTCCTGATCAATGATTAAAAGGTAAAGGTTCCCCTTGCACATATGTGCTAGTCATTCCCGACTCTAGGGGGTAGAGCTTATCTCCGTTTCAAAGCCGAAGAGCCAGCGCTGTCCGAAGACATCTCTATGGTCATGTGGCTGGCATGACTAAACACCAAAGGCACACAGAATGCTGTTACCTTCCCACCAAAGGTGGTCCCTATTTTTCTACTTGCATTTTTTATGCGCTTTCGAACTGCTAGGTTGGCAGAAGCTGGGACAAGTAACGGGAGCTCACCCTGTTATGCGGCACTAGGGATTCGAACCGCTGAATTGCCGATCTTTCGATCAACAAGCTCAGCATCTTAGCCACTGAACCACTTTAATACTTAATATATTAATATATATATTAATATATTTTAATACTTAAAATATAATTAGCACCCTGTTGTTCACTGCAGTAGAGGTGGACAACCCAAAGAGATTTGTAGATGTCTGGCTATTGTCAGGGCCTAGTGCAAGCAGTCACAACCTCTGGGTCAAGATCAGAGGTGGGTTTCAGCACGTTCTGACCAGTTCTGGAGAACCGGTAGCGGAAATTTTAAGTAGTTTGGAGAACTGGTAGTAAACATTTTGACTGGCCCCGCCCCCTTTGATTCTCTGCCTACCAAGTCCCAGCTGATCAGGAGGAAATGGGGATTTTGCAGTATCCTTCCCCTGCCATGCCCACCAAGCCATGCCACACCGACAGAACCGGTAGTAAAAATTTTTGAAATGCACCACTGGTCAAGATATACTAAGAATGGAAATCCTTTATCTTAGATCTCTTAGTTTAAACAGTCTTGAAAGCTGTTACTTTATTTACATAGTTTGTTTATATGACTAACTGAAAGTAATACATCTGGGGCAGATTCTATCATCATACCCCCTTGTTGAAAGCATAATTTAAATGCTGAGTACAATTCAGAAGAGAAGGACAAAGCCCTATATGCAATAGTCAACAGTTACATTCCCGTTTCTAAATTTCCTTGGCAAAAATCAGAAGGGGTCTGGTAGTACTTTTTCCACCTGACAAATTGTATTAAAAGCTTATGCAGTTAATTAAATTTGTTAGAAAAAGTGCTATTAGGTTCATTCTGATTTTGCGACCAGAGATGAACATGCCTCTCCCTCCTACAATGTCTAAAATTCCTTGGCAAGCTAAATTGATTTTTATCAAGTAGATTTGAGATAACAACTGTAACTTAACAGCTGATGCAAAAAATAGCATAATAATTCATGATCTTGTCTGCATTGATTATATTTCCAATACATTTAATGGAGCTACCTGTGCAGAAAATTGGCAATAAAAGATGAAGACAGAACTCACAGTACAATTTTTAGCTCAAAATAAAATCTGGCTGGCTTCATTCCCAGTTGACATGTCAGGTGCCAGTGATAGCATAGTTTTGTTTAGCTCCTCCAAGACTTTTCTTTTTTGCTTTTTAAAATTGTAAAAAACTCCCATCATTATTTTCATGAGGGCTTTTTATTTTGGAGGCTTTTATATTCTTTGTATATTTAACATTGTTTTGATTATCTAAAAATCTTACATTGAGCAAGAAACATCAGCAAGCAGAGAAGACAGATATTTATGGCTTTATGGCATTATAAACATTTTGCTGCCTGTCTGGTGATGATCAAAGCATGGAAAATAAAGGCAGCCACAAAGTTTAATAGAAAGTCTAAAGAGACTCCAGAAATGCATATTTCCCACAAATATTCCCTAATAGGTAAAGAAAGAGCAAGTGAGCTTTGAAGGTATAGAACACCAAATACATTTGTGGCATTTGTGGGAAAGTAAAAAGCTGAAGTCAGAGGAAAAAGTATTTGGAGGAAAATCTAGAAGATAGAGGCTGCAGGTAGGTCTCAATTTAGGACCACAGTTTAGCCCAAATTTTTTGTTGCTAAGCACGACATTTGTTAAATAAATTTTGCCCCATTTTACAACCATCCTGTTGTGATCTAGGCTTTCTGAGTCATTAAACACACGAGTAGTCCCAAAAACCTTTTATTGCAACAGCTGTGAATTATGTTCATTCACAGCTGAGTTGCAACAGTTGCAAAAAGTCCTTCAGGAGAAGTCCTTCGGGATAATTACCCACCTTTATCTCCCTTGACACTCTGCCAAAGACGTACTTGGCAAAGCCACACGGAGTCCAGAATCAAACAGAGATGCCGACTGGGAACAGAATTAACAACGTTGCTTTCCTGCAAAGAGCCCATGTGCCTTTGCTCCTCTTTTAAGCCTTATGGGAGGGGCCAATCATCTCCAGGCCTTACTCCTGAGTCGTCCCTTTTGTTTTAACTGTTCTTGCCTTCTGGCAGCTCTGTGCATGCACGCACTAGGAACAGGCTCCTCCTATTCCTCTGCCTCTCTGCTGTCCGACTCTGGAGGCTCTGGAGTCCGCACATAACTCCCAGATGGCCCTGGTCCTATCTCTTCCTCTGACGCAGAGCCCTTGTCTGAGCCTTCCCCTGACTCCAGGACTGGCCCATGTTACTCCCCAGCTTCCTCACTGTCTGACTCTGCTGCCAGCTCTGCAGGCTGCTGGAAGACCACAACACTTCCTTGCCATAGTTGTTAAGTGAATGACTGCAGTTGTTAAGTGAATCTGGCCGCCCCATTGACTTTGCTTGTCAGAAGGTCACAAAAGGGGATCACATAATTTCAGGACACTACAACCATCATAAATACAAGTTGCCAATTGTCTGAATTTTGATCACGTGGCAATGAGGGCTGCTGCAATGGTTATCAGTGTGAAAAAGAGTTATAAAGTATATTTTTTTCCAGTGCTGTTGTCACTTCAAACGGTCACTAAATGAACTGTTGTAAGTTGAGGACAACCTGTATGTTCCTTTTGAGTGTAATTCTAGTAAGCTTGGTAAGATTGTGGCAGTTAATATATCTCATAAATAAGAAGATTTGATCTGCTTAAGCTCTAATGTGATCTCGATGATTGAAACATTTATTGATAGCACAATTGGTACTATCACCTTATCATCGGTTCTTGGCTGCTATCAACCAAACAGAAAAAAGAGAACTGGATTGAGCAGTATATAATGATGTCCTGAGAAAGCTGGAAAAAGGCAGAACTGAGAGAGGATATGAATCAGAGGTGGGTTTCAGCAGGTTCTGACCAGTTCTGGAGAACCGGTAGTGGAAATTTTGAGTAGTTCGGCGAACCAGTAGTAAAAATTCTGAGTGGCCCCGCCCCCGTCTATTCTCTGCCTCTCAAGTCCCAGCTGATTAGGAGGAAATGGGGATTTTGCAATAACCTTCCCCTGGATTGGGGAGGGAATGGAGATTTTAGAGTATCCTTTCCCTGGAATGGAGTGGGAATGGAGATTTTACAGTATCCTTCCCCTGCCACGCCCACCAAGCCACACCCACAGAACCGGTAGTAAAAAAAATTGAAACCCACCACTGATATGAATTATGGTGAGAAAGACTTGAAGGGAATGTAAAGAAATCCCAGAAGGAACAGAGAAGAGCAAAGTGAGGGACTGGGGAAAGAAGCTAGAGAAATTCATATGCAAAACTCCTCCAGAAGACCTGGCAATTGAAAGTTAGCGAAGAAAATGATTCTTTGGAGATTTTACTCCTTACCTGGCAATGTATGAGAAATATAGTCAGGCCGTGTAGTGTTACACACAGTATCAGATGAAATTAATGATAGGAGGTGCTGCAATAGATGAGTAATAAGTCAGTCTTTGAGCCAACTGATATGCTGTCAAATTAGTCCAAGTGAGCTTTAAGAAATAAAATGGCTCCCTAAACAAAATAATTGCATGGGGATTTCATTTACTTTTGAGAAGGCAACCTTAATCTCATGATGATAAGGGTGATGTTGAGGAAATTTCTTTTCCACTTCAAGTATTTAAAGAGCACCCTCTTTAATTGGTTGTTGCAAATTTAAAATAGGGTTTGGGGAAAGACAGCAGAAGAACAATTAGTTATAGAAGTTGCAATCAGCAAAAGATAACATGCCTCAGACAGGCAAATGAAATAAGATCCTACTTAGATTTTAACCATATTCATTCTCTCAGGAAGAGATACTGTATCATTTTCAGAAGATGAGAAATGCAATTATTCAAATTTAGTTTGGCCCAAATATTTTATAGTTTGGTTTTATTATTGTCATGCTTGTCTTTACTTTCTGTATTAATTCAGTGACTGAGCACTTCACCAAAACAGAATTTTATTTCACTAAAACTGTAAATAGATGGATTGTTCAGTGCTGTCGTTTGCAGATGATATGGTGATTTGACTGCAAACACCAATAAGGCTGAAATAGGCTCATTGGGTACATAACATCTTTCTGCAGGGAGTAGCCTCAACAACTGAAGGATGGTAAGCCTAATATTACATATTTTGTATAGTTTTGTATCATTAGGCCATCTGTGTTTAAATTGTTCCTAGCTCTGATAGAATCTTTAGTCTATCTTTACAAAAATTAGATTTGGAGAATAAAACAGTGGCAAGAGAGATTTTACAATTCAAGCTTTTAGGAAAAGTCCTTGAGGTAGCAAACTATACTTCAAATGCAATACTCACGGTGGGAAGTAAGATTCAATAATGATAGAATTTAAGGGCAATTAAAAATAATTAATTGCTGCCACAAGTTGAATTTTTGTTCATGATGCTTAGAAGAACATTTTCAGGCTTCATGAATGTAGGAGGTGGAGAAAAAAAATGATTCACATCAGACTCACCCCATAGGTGATTCTGAGGATAGGATAAAACTCTGAAAAGAGAGAAGATAATTTATACTGATGTAGAATCTGGCCATAAAGGAGTTTCCTCAAATGTAATAAATGTAAATAGGACATTCAAACCTCAGGTGACAGGATATCTGCAGCATCTGTTTTTAATGAAATATCATAGTGAATTTACTGCGGAATGTTTTGATATCCTTCCCTCGTTGGTTCTATTATGAAGGAGAGTTCTCTTATAAACAGGATGTAAACAAAATGTTTGCTCATGTCCTTCAGAAAGGATTTCTGCAACATATTGTGACATCCTGTTGTTGTTTTAAAGAGGTTAGGAAAGATTTCAAAGGAATTTAGAACTCTTTATTGCATAACAGTTTAAGACAGACACTTTCTCAGGTCTCAGCTCCTTTCCTATATCCTTTCTCTTCCTCTCTTTTAGGCATTATATGCCTCCCCATAAGATATATCTCAACAGACAGAAACAATGATAAACTATTTCTTCTAATATTAGAAAGTGTCATAGTTCCAAAGATGAAACAGACCTACAAATGCACATAAAGAAGATTCCAATGAAAACCACATAAGCTTATCATGAGATATGGAGAATCATCTAGTAAGTCTCTTCTTCTAGTTGTCGTCTCTAAGGTGAATTTAATCACAAGGCTTCCATTCCCCCCCCCCCACACACTAAGCTGCTGTTTCAACGTTCTGCGACATAGGAGTCTCAGCAGGTCACCACATCAAAAGTGGGCAGGATTACCACCCTTCTGCATTTCATCTGAGATGGATCTTTTTCTCAATGGTGCTTAAAATTTCTAATTAAAACATTGCCATCTTTGCTGTTAATTAGTTCAAAGAAAAACACAGAAATGCTCTGCAAGAACATCCTTATGTGTTGGCTGAAGTTTATCACCAGCAAGATTGTCAGCAACTTTAAGTCCCCTACTTTAAAACCGCATCATTTAACTGTATGTGTGAATTCAGCACAATGTTTGGTCTTGGTATATTTAATTATGTTCTCTTACAGATAAATAATCAACTTTCATTGTGTGACAGAGATGTATGAGTAACTTTGGGATTTCTAGTAAGAAGAAGAACCCTAACCTTCAGCTGATAATCTGATTATTGCATGCATCCAACTACATCAGTGTCCAATTTGATTCATGGATGAGATGGTAGCAGAGGGAGGTGGCTATGGCAGTAATGGTTGATCAAATTAGGGTTAAATTTAATTTAATTTAATTTAATTAATTCAATTTATATGCATACAAATTGGCATACAAGCAGCTGAAGTTTTAATAAAAGTTTTCTTAAATTCAATATTGGGTCACTAAAACACAGTACATAGAATTAGTTTGGTTCACACAATATCTTGGTGCATCTCATGAATGAACTTTTAACAATATGCACTCTTTAAATTCAGAAGTAATGATCTACTCACCCTATAAGAGATAATCATGGGTAAAAAGTTCGTAACTGACATTCTTAAATAATTCACAGTGAATCAGGAATTATTTGTGATCCTTGATCAGTAATGGACAATACAACAAGAAAATCAGCTACTTTCATTATTTTAGAAATGTGTTGAAGAAGAAAATAACCAGATAGTAATCTTCAACTGAGATGGCAAAATGATTATTTTAAGTGGTTGAAGTATGTATGCAGTTGTCTATGTTAATAGCACAAATGGATATCTCACTGATAAACCTTAAAATGTTTTATAACTTACATACATCCTAAAGTTTTATGCTTAGTCTATGAATGTTTCTGCTCCAAAGGTGATTGGCTGTCATAAGCAACAGGCTTGTATAATCCGTTTTATTGAGTCTGTAGCAAGAGGGCACCAAATCCCACAGGAATGGCATTAGTCAGCACAGAAGTTGGAGCATTCAGATTATAATAAACTGAGCAAGTATCCTTAGCTGTTATATCTTTCAGCTACCAAAATGCAAAGTCTCAAATGCTGCAGGCTAGTGCCAAGCAACTTTTTCTAATCAGCAGCCTCAGTGGTTCTGAAATATCTGCATAATTGGGAATACATTTCATAAGAACCACAGTTGGTTAGAAAAGAACATTTAACTCCAGATTCTTAGGAATTGGGTCATGCAGAATAGTTCTTACTTTCCTTGGATCAGGTTTAATTCCTACAACTTTTTTTTCTAATATAACAAACTCTTCAAGACAAAACTGGCATTTGTTTAATTGGTTTTATGGAATCCTTCAAAAATCGCTCTCAGTCTATCACAGAGCTGCTCAACAGTTGCTGGATAAACAATAACATCATCCATATACCTGCCTTAACAACAACCACAATTAATAATAAACATCATTCAATGGAAAGATTCTGGTGCCATTTTTAACAAACTTTGGTGGCCTCTCACTTAACAAAAATCAGAGCAACTTGCACAGCAGGCAAAATATTGTCTATTGTAGGCACAGTGGTGTTCTTACCCCATATCCTTATCTCATGTTCTCAGGTTAACATGAAGACTGATTTCATTAGTACCTGAATTTGTACTTTTCGTACAATATCATTCGTCAACATTTTGTTTAATTCAGCTTCCATCGAAGCATATAGTATTCCCCTCCAATCTCAGGCGGCAGGCACAATAGACTCATCCACTATAACTATGTGAGAACATTCATTAATTCAGTAGATAAGCCCTTCGGACAAGACATAGTTTCAGTCTCACCAATTGATCCATCTGAGAATGAGAATGAGCAATAGCAGTTATAATATGGCTCAGAAGTCTCTCTCTGAAGGCTATGAAAGGAAAAGGTCTGGACAAGCAGTGGTTCTAAACCTTTTTTGATAACATACATAAAATCATCAACCGTATCCAAGCCAACATCATAATAAAGCAATTGAAGCACATGAAAGTGTTGGGCTGCCCATGGGTTATCTATCTGTCTGTCTGTCTGTCTGTCTGTCTGTCTGTCTGTCTGTCATCTATCTATCTTTCTATCTTTCTATCTTTCTATCTATCTATCTATCTATCTATCTATCTATCTATCTATCAATCATCTATCTATCTATCTATCTATCTATCTATCTATCTATCTATCTATCTATCTATCTATCTATCATCTATCTATCCATTTTTGTCAGCAGCCACTTAACTCTTTGCTTGTAAATGCTACATGACAGCTTTTACTACAAACAAATGCCCATGAACTCTTAGTATCAGTCACCCTCTCTAACTGTTCCCCATTAATACTCACAACTTATTTTTATTCAACATTCCCAAAATAAAGTCTTCCTCATCCTCAACGTCTATTGTTCTAAAGGCCTTTAGAAACTTTCTCCTGTGCACACTCATTTCACATTTTGTTAAAATTAATCCAGTTTGCCGGCAGGAGAAAGGGCATCCCATCACTGGCAACGCGGCAAGAGGTAAGATCTTTTTCTTTCGTGAGCATCTGTTTCGTTGTTTGCAGGGAAACAGAAGCTCACGAAAGAAATGTCACGGAGATCTGACCTGGGGCAATGGCATGCGCGCACACACTTTTCAGTTTGGGCATGTGAGCGCACGCAGTTTGGGCACTCGGTGTCTAAAAGGTTCACTATCACTGGCTTAGAACATACTACTGTTTTGTATATCAATGTCCTGACAGCTAGAGTTGCCATTCCTACTTTCTAACTGTAGCAACAGACTGATAATTATTAACTATTCTTTAGAATTGTGGGCAAATCACTTTGCAAGTTTCTTATAAAATAAAATAGCAGATAAAGAAGACATTCTATATTGATCAAAAAAGCAAGTAATTTCAAATGGTACAAAGGCAAACCTGTAATTATACTAGAATGCCTCAATAACATCTGGATATTTTTACCCATAGGTATTATACATATGCTCAAGAATTTCTTCTTATCTACTGTCTTTAAAATTCTGTTTTTCATGTGCCATTATATTATCCTGTGCTACTGACAAAAATGGCATTAGACAAGCTTCAGATAACGTAAGACTCCAGATGGAGCAGAATATGCTTATATTGATGTGCACTGTAATTAACCTGCATGAACATGGTAAGTTTGGGGATTGTTCCAGCATCTTGCTTCTGGTAACTGGAGCTTAGGGTGAGAGAAGATCTGATGTTTTTATGAAGAGGTTAAAGACCTTCTTAGCATTTAAATGACTCTCCAGAAAGACATTGGAGATGATGCATTCTGATGACTGTGATAATAAATCAAAGCAATTTCCCTTAGACAATTGAAAGACCCCTCTCTGGTTGAGCTATTAGAATGTAATAGAAAGCAATGGTTTGCATAGGCCAGGTTTGATCTGTGACACTTATAGACATTTGGTATAAATTCCAAAGTAGCTTCAGCCACTCTGATGTATAATTCCCTAAGTGCATTAATCGAGGCATCTAAAGAGTCAATAGGTGCTTTTATTCTATATCCAAATTTCAACGGTTCCATCAAAACATTCCTGTACTGAGTTAAATATTTATTCTAAGCATCTTCAGTTTGAAGTAAGGTGCCTTTTTCTCCTGCTCACTTATCAGCATGGCAAGTTTTGCAACTTAAGCAACACAAACTGGCAAATACTATTCAGGTACTGTGAAGTGGTAATTCTTAGCTGCTGAAAATGCAGCTGGGCACATCGTTTTAGCTCTGTTCTATGGTATTAGTCTTCCTTCAGAGGTTTTCTTTTCTGTCCTTTTTTTAAGAATAAGAGAAAGAGAGAAATGTTTGGCAGTGACAGAGTTGAGAGGAACAGAATAACTGTGTAATCTCAACCCAGACCAGATAAAATGTTCAATGGAAACTTGAGCATTTCTTGTTACCTGAAACGGTTACATTGAATTCCCATCAAAGCAAAACAGAGAGTTGGGTTGGAATTAAGTTTATTGCATTTGCCAAACTAATCATCTCACTGAATAAAACAAGGATTCGTTTCGTTTATAATGGGGGAAAGACAGTGGTTGTCACACTGGTTGAAACTGGGAAATTAAGCAAGAACCTTATCGTCTCCTTCTCAGAAAGAATTGTGAGGAACCAGGTATTGGAACAGCAGCAAGAAATGTGGCACAGAGTGCAAAGCAGAGAAAAGATTATTTGAATTTAAAGTCAGAGCAAAGGCTTGAAAGCAAATATATACACACCACTAGGCACCGGGGTGAGAGGAACTAGTGATGGTGCAAGAATATGAATTTGCAAAACAGTGAAATCATAAATACATAAATATTGTGCTGTTTGAAACATGGCAAGTCTGTGCACAAGTGCGCAACATGGGAGAAAACTGAGAGTGCCACGTATTCCAAAGGCAAGCAAGCAGCAAGCTGGCTGGTTATAAAAGAGTGTTTAGAAGATGAAAGATTTCATAGGAAAAGAGGTGTTGAGCCATCATATTGTTCAGTGAGGGCTAGGAAGAAAAAGTGGAAGGGAAGTTCTTACCACATTTAGAAAGTCTCCCAGTCATCAACTCCATACAGTTAGTGGTGTCTAGATCATAAGGGTGGAAAGAGGAGGAAGGGAAAAATATCAAAAAAATGATTTCCAGAGCTCTACGTATACGGTAGCAAGATAACAAAATTATTTCCTTGAGCAGAAAGCATATTATATGGGCATGGCATAGCTGCCCCAGATTCTGATTTTTCTTCTCTGATTAGCGCTATAAAAGTATTTCAAAATCAGCACTCAAGCACAAAGTAAACTTTTTCTCTGTTACATTTCTCCTGTCTAATATTGATGTTACAATAAACATGCAAACATTGGTGATCAGAATGTTAATCTTGATTGATTTCAGACAAATGTTGTAAATATCCTTGCCATCAGAAATATAAATGAAGGATTTTAAATACGTGTTTTGATGTTTACAACACAGAATTGTGTCTCCAATCATATGTGAATGGTTGCATTCATTATAGAACATAAACACACAAAAAAGGAATAAAATATTTTGCTAGGCTGCTAACACAGGGAAGTTTCTTCAGATCTGGAGAACTTAAACTTAGCCAGATCAAATCAATGCACCCAACATGATGATCAGAGCATCCTACAACAAAAAGGAAAACAAGATATTGCATGCCAAATTCTGTGGTCCCATTTCTCACCCAGTGCCTGGACTATAAATAATAAGACATTTTGATGTTTTCCAAGTAATTGTGGTTTATTGAAAACAATTATATATATATATTGTTTTCGTAGATTTTCACGGGTAGAGGTATGCAAGTTTTGGTGTATTCGGGTCTTTTCCCGTGTAAGATTGAGAGTATCTTGGCGATGTTTCGACGAGGTCCCACTCGTCATCTTCAGGCTGGTGTCTTAGATTTTGTGCTTGTGCGAGGAAAGCGTGATTGGAGCTGCTGTCTCTCTATAAATACTGGTGGGGAGGTGTGGGGTGCTGCCTTTGTTGCTGTGAGTGGGTTGGTTGCCTGTGTTGTTACATCTTGATTAGTTGATGGAGCTGATGTTTGCAGATTAGTCAGCTGTTTCGTAACATCCTGTGTGGGTGAGGTCCTTGATATGTGCCCATTAGTCTTTTGTGTTTTAACAATCTGGGTAATGGGCTGTGTGTTAACATCCTGAGTTCTAGTGTTGTGGTATCCTGAGTTTTTTGATGTAATGTCCTGAGCAGATGGTTATGATGCCACATCCCGGGCTTTGGTTTGGCTCCGAGTTTGAGGTCTTGCCATGTGTTCATGGCGTGTGTCAGTTTGCTTTGTGTAACCTCCCCACCAGTATTTATAGAGAGACGGCAGCTCTGATCACGCTTTCCTCACACAAGCACGAAGCACGAAACTGAAGACACCAGCCTGAAGATGACGAATAGGACCTCGTCGAAACGTCACCAAGATACTCTCAATCTTACACGGGAAAAGACCCGAATACACCAAAACTTGCATATATGTGTGTGTGTGTCTCTCTCTCTCTCTGTGTATAACTGTTATTTGGATTAAGTTAGTTAGTGCTTCCAGCAATTTACTGCCAGAACTGCTGTAAACACATCTATAATTAAAAGAGATGGAACTAATCTCAGTCCAAAGGATGAAACAGCTGTTCTTCCAGGCGTATGCTTTTCACGCACATGGCAGAAAAATAAAGGGCTGTTAGATTTGCAGCAGCATGGAGGGAGAGAACTAGATATTTTGAATTGGGTCAGGGTTTCCTTAATAGTAGCATAGCCATGGCAAAATGGTCTGAACGTTGTAATGGATATAACTATATTTTGACACAAATTGAACTTTGCAGTTTTCAGGTTATGAACCATAAGATGGCCAGAAACAATGGGCCATCTTAAGGATTTTTGGTAGCACAAATAAAGATATTGCTCTCTACGCCTGCTTACAACTTGGGTGTTAGCTTAAGATGGAAAGTACAATTGAACATATTGCATTTACTTCCCATCTAGTGCTCTTTTGCCCCATTTTCCTCTTTTTCAAGCTTGATGCAAAATTAAAATAGTCTTTTTATTAGGTATTTTAGAAAACATGCTCCATCATAATCCTGGCAAAAAAAAACCCATCCTTTTGAGCATGATTCTAAATTAATTAATACAAAGTTCCATTTGGTAATTATTTTGCCCTTTTTGGCTTCTGGCCCTATAATACAAATTTTGCACCATTTCTACTATAGCTATTAGTGCTTCAGCAAGTCATTATCTGGTATTTCTTGGCCACAATAAGTAGTTTAGAATTATTTATATACTTAAATAATTTATATGGCTGCCCATTTCAGAGCTTGAAACTATAGCTACAAACAGCAATCTGGGATGCTCGAAGTTAAACAATACCTCATAAAAGCTTCATCACTGATTTGTTATTATAGAAATGGCCACTACTTAGTAAATATGTAAAGCAAAAAGTGGAGGTTTTAACTCCATTTTGTATCCCACTGCACCAAAAAAAAAGGTGGAAGTCAACTGCTTTCCCCCGCCTCCTAAGGACCTTGCACCCATTTCCCCTTCTTTTCCTTCCCCTATTTTTTTTATTATCTTTGTTCCCATTTTTATTTTATATTATAATAAACTTCATTTTTTAAAAAATAAATAAATAAATAAAAGCTATATTAGCAGTGGAGTTCATCAGAATTTCAGGGTGGGCTGGTTTCACAGTGCAGGTGCTGCTGCTGAGAAAACAGGATTCTTGGGTCCAACAAAGTGACCATTTGCAAAGTTACATAGAAGTAAATTGATTTGGAAGTGATGGGGTACTTTTGGAGGGGAGGATGGGAATGAATGAATGGAGAATTGTCCAAAACCTGAAAAGATTCTGTTCAGGTAAGTGCCCCACCATCAATTTCACTCATTTTTCCAAAGATTCAGATTTTATCTGAAGGGGAGATCTGTGTTAAAAATTATTCAAACTTATTCCTAATATTCTTGACTACATTTCAACTTTTCTCATGAAATAATCCCCAAGAGGGATTAGCACTGCCCAAGCTATGTGAGGGATATTTATTTATGTATTAAATAAACTTATGACTGCATGACTGTAACTTTGTTGCTTGTACCCTTACAATTTATATTGATATTAATTGCTTCCTAGTATGATTTGATTGCTTATTTGTACCCTATGACTATCATTAAGTGTTGTACCTATGATTCTTGATGAATGTATCTTGTCTTTTTATGTACACTCAGAGCCTATGGACCAAAGAAAAATTCCTTGTGTGTCCAATCAGACTTGGCCAATAAAGAATTCTGTTCTGTTCTGTTCTGTTCTGTTCTGTTCTGCTCTGCTCTGCTCTGCTCTGCTCTGCTCTGCTCTGCTCTGCTCTGCTCTGCTCTATTCTATTCTATTTTTATATGCTGCCCATCTCACTGTTGGAGGGACTCTGGGAAAATACATTCTAGCATCCTCATTCTGTGTAGGTTTTAAGCATGCTAGCCGAAATGGTTGATTTAGCATGGTCTAGGTGGCTCTAGAACCTCTACTGATTTATTGCATGGGGAGTGTAATTTTGGTCCAGGCAATTATGTGGCTTTTAGTATGTCTTTAATGTACTTTTAATATATGTATTGGACTATTACATGACACCAGAGTCTTCTTGGAGCTGAATAGCCTCAACTCAACCCAATGTCTCAGAAAAAGATTCGCTTATTATTTTTTTAAGGGAAGAACAGGAAAACAGAAAGAAAAATATGTATTAAATGAACTTGGAGCAAGAAGTGCAATTGGACTGACTATAAAGCAAATAGCATCTCAAAAAACTATACATGAAGAAACATTGTGTGGTTTTTAAGAATCAGATGAGAAAGAATACACTTTTTATAATATATACAGTATATATTTGTACAAGCCAAGAATTTAACAAAAATAAAGAATTTTATTTAAAAAGTTATGGGAAAGTTTGCAAACAATGTTGCTGTAACAATGTATTTGTATGGAGTCCAGTCTCGTTAGAGGAGAAACAAAGGCAACCCTCTGAAAAGCAGTTGATGGAGAGCAGCAGAAGAAGCCTACTGCCTTCACATCTGGCATATAGTCCTACAGAAAGCAATGCTCTACTATGGAATTTTGGATCGAAATAATGCTCAACTATGGATGCTAAAACTGGAAATTCATTCAATATAGCAATAGCACTTAAGTGCTTTACAGCCCTCTCTAAGAGGTTTAGAGTCAGCCTATTGCCCCCAACAGTCTGGGTCCTCATTTTACCCACCTCGGAAGGATGGAAGGCTGAGTCAACCTTGAGCCTGGTAAGATTCGAACTGCCGAACTGCAGGCAGCAGAAGTAGGCAGCAGTACCACATTCTAACCATTGTGCCACCACGGCTCAATATCCTGACAGATTTTCAATTTTTCAGTAATCAAATGAAAGGTGAATTCTGTCTACACGTGCAGTGCAGAGGTGGGTTTCAGCAGGTTCTGTCCAGTTCTGGAGAACCGGTAGCGGAAATTTTGAGTAGTTCGGAGAACCAGTAGTAAAAATTCTGACTGGCCCCGCCCCATCTATTCTCTGCCTCCCAAGTCCCAGCTGATTGGGAGGAAATGGGGATTTTGTAGTAACCTTCCCCTGGATTGGGGAGGGAATGGAGATTTTACAGTATCCTTCCCCTAGAGTGGGGTGGGAATGGAGATTTTACAGTATCTTTTCCCTGCCACACCCATCAAGCCACGCCACGCCCACCAAGCCACACCCACAGAACCGGTAGTAAAAAAATTTGAAATCCACCACTGATGAAGTGAGACATAATATAGTATTAGGCTTAAAGTGGTAAAACATAATGTGGATATATTTTGTGTTCCCTTTATGTCTAAACTCCATGGAAGCAGAAAACTATTCAGTAGAATCCCAATCTGCTGCAGACACTTAAATTCTTTGAAATATATATGAACATGTTATGTCAAATATGCAGTTTTATACTATGTTTTATAAGCCATTCCAGGGTCTTTCTAGGAATGTACCACCCGTTGTCATTGGTACTTTGTTTTAATGTTAGAATTTATATCTGTTTCAATATGTTATTCTAATGTAAAATAACTATTTAAAACTAATAGTTCTGGTGTCCTCAGTGTGACACTTCTGAGTACCAGTGTACCTACTGGCTCTTGACCCTTGTATTAGAAAAAAAATCCAGGTTTAGTTACACCCTGGATATACTACAGGAGTAGCACCTGGGGAGATTGAGGCAACTTCTCCACTGATGCAGTGGTGTATCAGGGAAAACTCTTCATTTCTAGAGACTGCTTAGAACCAAGTCCCATGAAATAATATTTCACTTTCTGATCTGGTTGCTTCCAAGTCTGAATTCTTATGTTCCTGTTATGGGAACATTTATATTTACTCTCTATAAACAATATTATTTTTATTGGCTTTGATGGCACTTTTACTTCATAAATTCTGAATGATTGCATCTATTCTATTAATAAATAAACCTCAGATTAAATTTCCAATGTAAAAAAGTTAGAAACGAGTCATCGTATAAACTTGTTTAAATATATCATTGTCTAATTAGGGCATTTCCCAGCAAGCCATTTGTATTAGTTCAGGCTCTCTTCTGAATCGCATTTCTATAAGGTTGATAACAGTATTTGTGAAGTGGTCTTCACAAATACCATGGGGGGGGGAGAAAAATCACTTTTCTTCCCCCCCCCCATCCCCCTGCTACAACTCTATAGAGTTTGGGGGCAATTCCTTTGCCCCCCTGAAAAAAATCCTGATCTCACTCTGTTTCCTGGTAATGAACTTTTAACATCTCATTTCTGACGTCTGCCCATAGGTAGGACTGACCATGTATTTCCTGTCCTTGGAAATCTACATCCCTTGGAAAGAAGCTGACAAAAGAGACTGGTTACAAGATTGTTGAGAAGCTACTCACTCACAACTTGCAAGAGTGGTAAAATGTAGGTGGGTAGCAACTTTATTTTTATATGGAATGAGGGAGAAAGGAATCTTGGATAGCTCAAAATAACGGAACACTGATTTGATTACTTTCTGCCCTCTGTTTTTGGTAAGCTGTAAGTGAGCACTGACAGGTTCATGGTATTTCCTCCTCCCAGCATTTCAAGGTTACCAGAAGTCTCATGTTTTGAAAAGACTGGGGAATCAAAACAATGGTGGGATAAAAGAGCTCTTCAGATTACCTAACTATTCCTAAAAACACTGTTAGTTATAAGCAACCTGAAGAAACCGATTTTCCCTTATCATAAATCTGCTTCTCAATTCTTTTGCTTGCACTATTGTAGGAGCAAAAGAAGTTTTAATGCTACTGTTTGAAGAGAAATAACCCAATTAACAGGCCCAGAAGAAGGTACATCTTGCCTGTCATCATACAGTCATTGTCAACTTTCCTGTACTTCTAAATGCTGGTACTTGGAAATAACACTCAAAAAGTTTAGAAACTACCATAGGCTATCAAGGTAGAGCCGAGGGAATTAGACTGAGTAATATTTAAAGTAATATTTCATAGAGTAATATTTACTTTATGAAAGAAAACAAAGTTAATATAGCCTGCTGGTAGAGAGACAAAATCACAATTCATATTAATTGAAACATTATTTGTTTTGCAAACGTAACTTTTTACTAATTGGCATAAAGTTAGGCAGATTCCTTTTCAGTCCAAAGCTTTAAGGATTTCTGAGAGCAAAAACTGCATTCCATGGGTTCAAGATTCTTACGATGATAAAATCATTTGTGCAATTAATTTCTGTAGGCTTATTTTATTGTTAGCTCTATATTCTGCCTTTTGTTCAGTCACCCAAGGCAACTTACATAGGGGTCTCCCTTCCCATAGCAATCCTGTGAGGTAGTTTCACCAAAGACACCCAGTGAGTTTCCATGGCTGACATTGGACTTCACCTTAGGTTTCCCCAATTCCAGAGAAACTGCTGAAACCTGATAACACACCATTCCCCTAAAGCCTTGATCCAGATGAGTTTATATAAAAAGTGATAAGCAAAGTAAGTCCCAAGAAGCAGAAATGAGAATGAAGACAGTATTTAAATGGAATATGAAGGCGTGACACACAGACACACCACTGAGATGAGATGCATGTAGAGAAAAACCTGATGGCCACCAACACAGATGTGGACTTGCAAAGAATGAGAAACCACAGAGACCAGTCCTGTTCTGAAACCCAGGTGAGCCAGTTTAATAAGCTGGGTCAGGAGAATTAGCCAAGGATCACCTCCCTGAAGTCACAAGTCCCTGCTGGCAGTGTTACAACTAGAGACAACATTCACAGGTATGTCACCTAGGCAGGAGGGGTGCATTTATTGATATACATTATATTAGCTTATTCCCTTTCACAGTATAGTTTAGTCATATAGAATATCCAATCACTCACCTGGAATATCCAATCACTCACCTGATTGGAAAAATGGGGAACACTATTTTGTTAAAAAAACAAGTTCTCCAAACCTCTTTAAGAGGGTAGACCCAGATGAAGTAATAACAACTAATGTGTCTTTTTACATAAATAATGGTTCCTCATAGACTATGAATTGGTTATCAATTACTTAGGTTGGAAAAACATCATGCTAAACTGAATATGGTCATTATTTCCTAAATAAGAAGATGGTGTTGGAATCAGAGTAGCATTCTTTCATATGGTTAGTCAACACTCATCTGGCACTGATTAAGGGATTAACTCTTTATCAATCCTCTCCCATTTCAATATAACTAGCAAGCTATACTCCTTGGAAAGTGTCTTCTTGTGATACCTTTCTTGATTATCACTCTTATTGAATTATACCTGCACTTTTGTTATAACTTAAAATTGTGGCTGCATGAAAAATGCTTGTTTCTTGTCAAGAATTCTAACCAGCCAGACGTTTGTTTTAATGTGAATTTGCATGGTATGGCAGCTGTTCATTAACTTTATTACGTATCAACTGCATATGGGAAGTTCATTCTCTGCAGTGACTAGCCAAAACTTTAAGATTATAATGCAGTCTAGCAGTAGGGCCAACATTTGGTGCAAGGAACAGTCTGGTCAGGCTAAAGTGTCATTGGACAGGAAATCAATAAGCAATCATTCTGCAATGTTGATTTAGTGGGTTCTATCCTAATTCACTTTCCTGTTATTCATTAGACATTCCTTTCTCTTTTACTAACATGAACAACTACATATACAAAATATGTATACATATGTACATATACATACACTATTTGCCCATAGTTAAATGGCATACATTTTGCACGTAGAAGATACTAGCTTGTCTTATACGTGACTGGCTGGAAAAAACTATGAGTAAAACCTAATATATCAATTGAGGAAGCTGAAGAAAAGGATACAATATAAACAACTTCCAATTATCTAAAAGTTGCAGTATTTTGAATATCTTGTAAGTCTTTTCCTATTTCAGCTCTCCATTTCAGATACTATTTATCCCCTTTCATTTCCATATTACATTTGCCTCCAAATGCTTACATAAATTATCTGAAAAGGTTGGGCTTGTCACTAATGTATGGAGAAATCTCTTATTTCTCTAAGCATAGGA
Source organism: Pantherophis guttatus (assembly GCF_059756535.1). Classification (NCBI taxonomy): domain Eukaryota; kingdom Metazoa; phylum Chordata; class Lepidosauria; order Squamata; family Colubridae; genus Pantherophis; species Pantherophis guttatus. The sequence continues at coordinate 105,756,417 of NC_142063.1, forward strand.
AAATGAAAAAAAAAAGGTTCCATTTAGATCGATCACCTAATTGTATTTTGGATCTATTTAATCACATTTTCCCACATCCTCCCTGTTAACAAATATCACCTATAATCATTTTGTTTGGGAATAACAAAATTTACTTTTTTGGGAGGGAGGGAAGTGACTTTTAGAATGCGAAGAACAGGATTTGAAGAAGACTAGAGAGGTTAGAAGAAATTGCAGGGACAAAATTTTGTTAGTAAGGCTTTTAGGGAATGTGTCATCCCATTAAGAAAAAAAAAGCAAAGAGAGCAAAGGCAATCTCCTTCTGTCTTTGCTCAATGATTTTAAGTTTAGAGAGCAGAGAAAATGGCACACCTGATTCTTCAATACGAGTTCCTTCCAAAAATTAATCTTGCTTTAAGCGTCCAGGTATTCCCACCTGCTTTCAAAATTCTCTTTCTTTAGGAACTAAATTAAATCATTGCTTAATTTTGTTTTTTTTTTTTTAAATAATTGAATAAGGCCATTTTGTATAATGTTTCAAACCATGTCTGTATATTGGACAGATCATTAGAAGGATACAAATAGCTGATGACACTTCCTGTGAAATAGGGACAGATGGCTCTTAGGGCGGGGCAGGGCAGGGCGGGGCCATGGGGAGGAATGAATTTAGGAAATGAGAATTGTTGCAAGGCAGGCAGGGGTAGTGCAAATGGGAGGGAGGTGCTGTGGTGTCTTACTGGTTGGTCTGAATGAAATTAGTTTTCAAGTGCAATGTGACGTTGAAAGATGCTTCCAGTTCATGCCCTTTGCGTGAAGCAAAGAAAAGCTTTGGAAGCGACTTACCTGATAATTGTTGCACTGATGGCTGGTCATGTGTGCTTAACAATTGTGCCTGAATTGTTTCTACTACTCTCTTAAAGCGACGGCTTGGACCTATCAAAAGAGATGTTACACTGTAAGATAAGGCAGAATATCACAGAATGTTGAGTGTCAGGGAAGAGGTAGGAAAAAGTCTATTTCTTTAATTTTCCCATTCAGATTCCTTCCTTCCTTCCTTCCTTCCTTCCTTCCTTCCTTCCTTCCTTCCTTCCTTCCTCCCTCCCTCCCTCCCTCCCTCCCTCCCTCCCTCCCTCCCTTCCTTCCTTCCTTCCTTCCTTCCTTCCTCTGATCACTGCATTAACCATCTCCCTGCCAAGATATTATTGGTAACAAACCACTGTATAGACATGATTTACCATCAGTGCATTTGATAGCACAGTATTTCTTCCACCTTTAACTTTCTTACCAAGCTAACTCCTGCCTCTCTATTTAATAAATTTATCCTGTTTCCCTTTTTAATTCTCGCTTCCAAAATTCTTGTATCTCACTTCTTCCACAGGTGCTTTTTCAAAAGGCAACTGGACTTTGTTTGCTTTTCCTTGAAGATGTTTCACTTCTCATCCAAGAAGCTTCTTCACTTCTGACAGTCAGAACTAAAGAAGCTTCTTGGATGAGAAGCAAAACGTCTTCACCGAAAAAAAAAAAGGGAAGTCCAGTTCCCTTTTGAAAAAGCACCTTTGGGACAACCATGACCTGGATGACTGAGAATCTCCATAGACATGTATCTCACTTCTTTCGTTCACATGACATCTCGTTGTTCTTTGAGATCTTTCTTTCTCTCTCTTTTTGATCTAGTTAGTAAAAATGACCAGTTCTCTAGATGTTGTACCTTGTTTGGGTGGTATCAATATAAAAGCTAATAGCAATAGTTGATGAGAGATCTAATAAAATTATACATTGTTTAATCTTACTAAAGCTTCTATTTTCCTTTATTAATCTTGTTGGTTTGTCTGTAGGTTCCTACACATTTTTAGCTGTCTTCCACAAAGAAGATGTTGGTTCATTTTAGGGATTTTGAATAGCTTTTGTCACCAACATAAGCCAATCTGTACGTTAAACAATAAACTATGTTTTAATTACAGCTAGCATAATTTATTAGCCAAGAAACTAAACACACAATATGACTTGTGTGATTGTATGAACTGGGAGGGAAAAAAGCAATATGGTATTTTTTTTAAGTGAATAGCTTCAAAATGTGAGTAACAAACAGAGATTATGTCTACCAAGAATATTCCATGCCACTTGAACTATATATTAAGCCTGTGAAGTGCTTGATAATCCACCCAATTCCTGAAATTTTAAGAAGGCAATAAAATTAGTTTTATTGAGTGTCAGTACTGGTCAAGCTCACCTCTGTGTATACTCGTACACAAAGTTTTATGGAGTTCTAAGACATTTCAATTAATCCTTCTTATTTCAAGTATTAAAAAAAAAACATCAGCTTTCCTCTTTTTTATTTATTTTTTACATAAGCCTAACAATTTGATTCTTTGGGGAAACACTAAATTCTACATGATTGATATATTAAGCTATGCAACCTACACTAATTATTTATTTCCATGTGTCCATAAGATAATGATTATACACTAGAAAATGGAAGCAATTACATATTTTGAACACTCAGAGTACTTTATTTGAATATTTTTGCATTAACGTGTTGAAGTAACTAGCCATATTTGAAGTAGACCTTTCTTCCTATCTACATTCTCAGACAGACAGCAGGTTTGAGACAATAATTTATTTCTTCTAGCTTTATTTAAAATAAATAAAAAAAAATATTTATCAGTTACCTGATAAAAGTGTAAAAGTGACGGAGTAGATCCCATTCTCTTTCTGGGCCTCCCCACCTTCTGTGTATGTAATGTCTACCTGGAACTTCACTGGCTTCTGGAAGACAGCAGGGCCTCCTGTGGACTTGTACTCTGCCCGGAAGCTTGTTTGGGAGATGACACTATGACTGAGACTGGGAATCTAGACCGAATGAAATGACAATTCAAAAACAAATCCTGCTAGCACAATAGGATCATCTTTGAAAAGCTTTCCCCCCACCCCTTACAGTTTGAAAGGGGATAGAAGAACATTTTTCTGTTAATTCTGAAATAATTGGTAATGAACTTCTCATTTACTCACTTTATGGTTGTTTAAGAATCGGATAGGTCTGCCATATATATTGATATATTTAAAAAACTATTCAAGCTATATAGATTGTTTATATTAAAAATAAATTGCTTTCCTTCACTGGGCCCTCTCACCATCCAATTATAATGCAACATTTAAGATGCCTACCTATCTTTTCTAATTTATATACAATTTCAGCTCCACTGCCGAATATGATTGGCAAAAAAGTACTATTGACAGTTGCCTTTTCCCCATTTCCATCTTTTGTTTTGAAATGGCTTGTTTCCTTCATTTCTGGTCCTTTAATATGTTGCTTTTTTTCCCTCTAGTTATGAACAGAGCATTCCTGAGCCAAGTCTTAATTAGCCAATTTTTGTTCCTTATGGGATGGTAATAATTACTGGCTTCTTCTTTTCAGAGAAATGATCATTTGAATTATTATAATTGAATGAGTTTGATCACAAAATTTCTTTTGAATATATGTGGGCCAAACAAAAGAGAGGAGAAGAAAAGAAAGAACTGTAGCTGTAAGAAAGAAATATGTTTTCCTCAGGAGAAAATAGAAACTACGCAATTATGAAATATGTGGATCCACAAGCAAATAAGGAGGAACTAATTAAAAGTAAAGAACACAAACAAGCAGAATTTTTTTAAAAAGGGGCTGGAAGACAACTACACAATCCAGATAAAGACGGGATTTTGGTTCATTGAAATGAGATCATGTTTGCAGAGTTCTCATATTAAATTTTCCAAGGAGTCTTTGATTATGTGCCACACTTAACCACTTTTTAAATTCCATGTGGCACCACCCAGTGTCCTTCTCTGGGTTCAGAAATGAAGTATTTGGGTTGCATACATCCAAGACTATACCCTAGATTGGAAATAATATAGAACCAAGCCCTGAATAAGGCAATTACAAACCACTTCCAGATTGTTGCCAAGAAAATAACAGAGATGTTCCACAACAGGCAAACTAGACTTTGATAAAGATTTTACCTTTATTGTGGAAAAGTAGGTCATTTATGGCTGAGAGATGATGTCTTGTTTTGGATGTTTATTCATTCAATTGAATGGGATGTTTAACTTTATATACTTACCGACAGAAATGCATGTACTATATCAGCCTTGATAGAACTCAATGGTTTGTCCTTAATAACCACGAAGATCTGTTCTTCTTTCTCTAGGTTGATAAAATTACCAAACCAGGATTTTTTGGCAAGCCTGAATATACATGTGATGAGAAAGAGAAAGAAAAAAATAGGAAAAGACCAATAAAAATTAGGAAGAGCACAGAATTGTACTATAGGTCTTTCTATATCACAAAACAGGTATATTTTTTTCAGCCATGTCCCCATGATATAGGTTTCATCTCAACTTCAGCCCACAAATGAATCTGACTTAATTTTTTCTTAAATGTAATACTTAGCATTTGTTGTGACATAATCCAAGGGCAGCCTCACAATAAATACAAGTTATTTCACTTGGTCACCTTCTACCTTGGAGGGACATCAGGTGATTGCAGTGATGAAAATATAGGCATCATAGGGAAGACTGCAAGTGAAAATGGCAAGAGCAAATTGCAAAGTGTAGTTTTCATAAAACTTAAGTTGGCCAAGATTTCATTCCAGAGACCTTGGGACTACCCTTAGCACCTTGTATGAGGTCATTCACTATGTCAAAAAACCTTAAATTTTTACGGGTCAAAAGCCAGAAAAGGAAGGCTTAGTATTATTTGTGTAAATTTAGTAGTGCACATTAGTCATGGATATTATGGCTGTGAGAAAGCTTTATGAGAAAGAAAAGGCAGCTGGTTAAAGAAAAACACTGGTAGTACCCTTTGGGGCTATTACTTAAAAGCCTGTCCATAGTTCATGCATCTTTTGCTGGTCCAGGGCCCTCTATCAGCTATGGTTTTTCTACTCTCTGCTCTCCCAAAAACTCTGGGAACACATACAACTAGTAATGGCACTGTGGATTAGTAGCTATTGCAATGCATGCCTGAGGTTATTTAGTACTCATACATCCCTCTATAGACAAAATGAAAACTAGTTTATTTGGTGTGTGTGTGTGTGTGTATAAAACGGAAGACATATTAAAAAAGAGCATGCATGCATTCATCTCTCCCTCTCTCTCCCCTACCCTGCCTGACAAAATAAAACTGTTAGTTTGGTAAATCTCTCCCTCTTTCTCCATAATAGAGGGTTGAGAAAATTAAGCAGAATTGCTCAAAATATCTACAAGTCAGGGGTGGGCTGCTGGGGGTTCGCAGGGGTTCAAGAGAACCTCTAGCTAAGATTCTGTGCAGTTCAGAGAACCCCCAAATCCCACTCCTGGCTGGCCCTGCCCGCCCCGCCCCTCCCACGTTTTGGATGCAGGTAAGTGCAGGGCGCACGCGGAGGCACGGGGAGAGTGAAAAACAGGCCTACTGGAAGTTTGGGAAGGCCTCCAGAGGGCCCCCAGAGCCTGGGGAGGCCGTTTTTGCCCTCCTGGAGGCTTGAGGAAAGCCTCTGGAGCCCGTGGAGGGCAAAAAGGCCCCCCCACCATGGTGCAGGAGGCCAACTAGGCCACGCCTACTATAGCCACGCCCATTCAGCAACCAGAGAACCCCTTGCTAAAATTTTTGAAGCCCACCCCTACCACAAGCCAAAGATAACAATGAGGAACAGTAAAGAGAAAAGTCTGCTTATTTAAGCAGATTATTAAGAAATATGTAGTAGAGCAAAGAGGGGACACTACATATTTGATCTGACCATGGCTTTCTGAAATATACTACTTGATTCAGAAAGCCTCAGAACACTCAAAGCATATTAAGAAATTTTGTTGAATCTGATTTCAGATTCCTCACCCTCCACCCACACATACCAAATCAGTGTTGATTCTTAGCAACTACATAGATACAATTTTCTCCAGGCCAATCCATATATATGTGCATAAACACCACTTATTATTAATTCCTGTAGGCGTCTGCCAATCGTAACCATTTATAAATTACTATCTCCCAACAGAAGTGTACTCTCCAGCCTATTGTGTGCTTTTAAGCTGCAGGTCATTGGGGTATAGATTAGATGAATATTACTAATGGTTATGTGCCCATAATAAACTGCCATATTGCATATAGTTATGCTACACATTTTAACAACTACGTATTTCTTTCTCCTCTAGTGTATATACACTTTCCCATCCACTGAGATATTTCCACCTCTTCATAATGCTTTAACATTTCCTTCTATTAGGGAGAATACTGTGCTACAAAAAGATACCACTGAAAGCATATGATTTACTATCTACTCAGACATAAAATTGCAAGGGACACATTTATGTTTATCTGTAACAAAATAAATCAGTTGCACTGGAGTCTAAAAGAAGGAATAAAAATACTGTTGACAGGGTTGTATGATCTAGAATAAAGATTATAAAGATTTTACATTTCCAGTGATACTGCATAATCAGGAACTGTCTCTGATACAGAGATGGTGGTTTTTTAAAAAATCATACACAAAATAGAACAGCTCCTTGAAGAATATATTTTTAACTCGGAGGATAATTTAGCACAGAATGTGATGGAATAATAGCTTTAAGAAGTTGTTCACCTCAATAAAAGCTCTTTTTTATGGTTCACAGGGCTTTTTTTTTTTTTTTTTTTTTAGAGAGAGACCTAATTCATGCAGATAAAAACCACAGAGTGGTGGATGAGTGGTTCATCTCCTTTTTTGGAGATGAAGAGATGTGATAATTTAGATCAGAAAAGGCTGAAGTTGGAAGCGTTAATGTGGAGTCGCATAAAAAAAAGCAACAACCAGCTTCAGAATTCTAATAAACAACATGCCCCATATTGCTGAAAAGGTGTTGAAATTAACTCTAGATAATCAAGGTGACATGATCCATTTATGTACAGGGTCTGCTACAGAGAAATAATTCATGAAACATTATTTACGCCAGTCAAGATCACTGAAGTCTGGTGTAAAGAAGTTACTGACCCAAAGGTTGTAGTTTATCAATACTTTTTCAAGAGATGGGCAGTGGTATGTGTTGGAGGAGAGGTCGAATCAGGCAAGAGATATTATGCTTAAAGTCCTGTCCACTTTGTACATGCAACACAACAACTTTGTATCCATGTATAAGGGGGCAAGGTTTGAACCATGGATGAAATCCAGCAGGTTCTGACAGGTTCTGGAGAACCAGTAGCAGAAATTTTGAGCAGTTCGGAGAGCTGGTAATGGAAATTTTGAGTAGTTTGGAGAACCAGCAAATACCACCTCTGGCTGGCCCCAGAGTGGGGTGGGAAGGGAGATTTTGCAATATTCTTCCCCTGCCACACCCACCAAGCCACACCATGCCCACCAAGCCACGCCCACAGAACTGGTAGTAAAAAAAATTGGATTTCATCATTGGTTTGCAAATGGCATAAAGGTAGGCTAATACTGCTGGAGACTGAAGGGGAAAATTCTTGTCTTGCATTTTTAGTAGTTGTTGGTTTTTTAAAGCTTATATTTCTCTTTTGTTTCTGAGCTCTTTTATTATTTTAAATTTTCTTATTCAATATTTTATTTTCTACTACTTGCGGTTTTCATTTTTTTTCTTTTAGTACTTTAAACAATTTGTAATGATTTTTTAAAATTTTTTAAATACTTAATCATACAGAAAATTGTTTCTTTAAATTTTTTCATTAATTATCTTAATTGTTTCCCTGAATGTGAAAGGCCTCAGATATGCAGCCAATAACTAGGCATTTAAAAATCTGATTATTATTTTCATATGAAATTCACATCCATTCAGATATGAAAGAACTTTTATCTAGAGAATGGGTTAGTCAAATAGGAATAAGGTTGCCAGGTGTCCACTATTTGAGCGGACAGTCCGCTTTTTTCACATTAGGTTCACTTTTTTTTTCACAAAATAGTGGACATTTTTTTTATTCAAAAGCTTTATGATTGTATATTTTTTAATATTTCTCAACGTTGTACTGAAATTAAAGAATTATTCCTTAAACACAAAGAATTGATCAAAGCTGCGCAGTCAAATAAAAAATATATATGACAGCAAAGTAAAATGTAATTTTACGTGTTAAAATGTTTGTAAGAAAATATATAATTTAATTGTAATTTTTTTTTTATTTTTTTACTACTTAAACCCCCCCCCCCGCTTGTCCGCTATTTTTTGGAAGCAGACCTGGCAACCCTAAATAGGAAGTAATAAAAATTTAAAATCTGCTAAGATTATAGTTAGTTTGATTAACAAATCTTTGACATTTCTAATGGAACAACAAATAAGTGATAAATAAAAAAGAAAAAATTGACAAAAAGCGAGATAAGTGTGCCCCCCGCCCAAAAAAAGGAATATGTAAAGAAAAAGAATGGGTTTTGGTACATATATAGATAAAAGTATATTCAATTCTTACTCTAAAATTAACAATAGTCTTCATGGTTTCTATAATCCTAATCATCAAATCCCAAAATCAAAATTACATTTCTCCTAGTTTCTTGTAAAAAGTTCAAAAGTAGCTTCATTAGCAAGTTGACCATCTCTTAAAATATTTCTTAATTTCATACCTCACCCTATTTTCTATAAACTCATTTCTAAATATTTAGCTCTCCTTAGAATAGAATAGAATAGAATAGAATAGAATAGAATAGAATAGAATAGAATAGAATAGAATAGAATAGAATTCTTTATTGGCCAAGTGTGATTGGTCACACAAGGAATTTGTCTTGTTATCAGCAAAGATCCAGTAAAAATAAGCAAAATACCTAATAACATAAACATATGCCCCCCTTTTCCATTTAATCTACACTTCCCCATCCCTCTCTTATCAGTTAAACATAAGATAGAAATTAAAAACTATTAAATATTACCAAAAATAATCACCCCTTATTCAGATATAAAAAATGAACCCATTAACTATTAGACATTTCCAAAAGAAACACTAAGTAATCCAGATCACCATTCAAACATTATCAGAAATAAGAACTCATTATTTAACTATAATCAGATAAAGTAACTTCATATTTTTTCCTTCTTCCTCCTAATCATCCTTATATCCCGTAAATGAAATTCTGAGTTCTGGTTTCCTTTAGTATCTTTTTCTCTTCTCTTAAAATTCTTATCATCTTTCAAGTCCACTTATAGTTTCCATGAAGAACTCCAATAAATATATTGTATTTCAGTTTGAAAGAATAATCCACAATGTCTTTTTCAAGTTTTATTGATTATCCAATTGCATTTGTGAATCCAGTGAATCCACCTCAATTGTCTCCAGTTAGAACTGAAGAAGCTTCTTGAATGAGAAGAGAAACATTTTCAAAGGTCATCTTCAGTGGTAACATTTGGTTCCAGTAATGAGTTAAAAAGTTCAAACACTTCACAGACCCATAATCAAATATTTCCTTTAAAGTAGCCATCTTGTGCTCTGCTAATCGACTTTCAAGGTTTTGTCTTATGGTTGATATGTAAACAAGACGGTTTCCCAAACAAGAGGTTCTTTCTGTTCATTCTTTCAAAGACAAATTTCTTTCCACTGAAATATTTGGTTTGGTTCTCAGATTTTTGGGAAGCGTGCAAAGTTTGATGATGTTCTGATATTTCTAAATATTGCAATCCCAGAAATAATGAAAATCACCAAAGAGAAACATTTAACTGTATATGAAGAAAGTCTCTCTCTTTAACTGAACAAGAAATTATAATCCCCAAAGTGCATTAGAAATGAGGAAAGTCAGTTGCGGTGCCTTTAAATTTAGACTTCAGTACAGCTATGAACTTGATGGAGGACTCTGCCTCCCTATCGTTCAACTCACTTGTTGATCGGGGAAATGTCCATTTCTGCAACTTGTTCATGAGGAAAGACAGTCTGGAGGGTAGATGGGTTGATTTCAAATTCTCTCCTTAAGTTTGGTGGAAGAAAAATTGCCCCTCTGAGTAACTGGGGGTAAAACATACTGCATCACCATCTTGCTTCAGAGATGGTTAAATCATCATTTTCCTAACTGGAAGCTGGACAGCTAAATTTAACTCCTGTCCACTTAAAGTGCTATAACCTTATATACTGGAATCCAATTGGTGGCTACCAATTTTAAATTTTTCACAGCAAGTATATATATATGTCTGTCTGTCTCTCTCTCTGTGTGTGTGTGTGTACGTACATGTTTCCAACTTCTCCTTTGTACCTTATTCCTTAGTTGACTCAATAGATAAATGGATTATTAGTTCTATTTTGATATTCAATCATTCATTGATTATTATAAAGAAAAGTCATTTCATTCAGGTATGAAAGATCTTTTATCTAGTGAATGGGTTAGTCAAGCAGGAAGTAAAAGAATAGAAATGTAATATGTAATAAAATGTAAATAAATAAATATATAAAATAAAATATATAAAATATATAAAATAAAATGTAAATAAATAAAATGTAATAGAAGAAAAAGAATAGATTTTGGTACAGATATACCGGTAAATAAAAGTACATCCAGTTATTACTCTAAAATTAACAATAGTCTTCATGGTTTTTATAACCCTATATAACCCTAATCATCAAATGTTTCAAGAGGATACCTAAAGATACCATTAGTAAAGAATCTCATTTTTATAAAACAAAAAAAATTTTTTTTTTAAAAAATAAGACAGTCTGCAAATATAATGGTAATTGGATACAGTATTTGTGATTACATTATTGCATATTCTTTGCAGAGAAAAAATATTTGAAAAACAATGAATTTTTGAGTACATATGCAAGAGAATCTGATAAACTGGAACTTTTCTTGGCTTTATGTACTTAATATAAAATATTCATGCAAAAAGAAAGATATTGGAAACAGGAGAAAGGTTTGATAAATTACTGGTCTATCATCTGAAACAACCACAAAGAAACAGCTATTAAAGTGCTCAGGTGGAACATATGATTCAATAAATTCTTATTTTTATACTTAGTTTTATAATACTGAATTAAGAATGAAAAAAATAACATGTTTCTCCTGAGGAGTCACCATGGTCAAATTATTTAGCTCCATCTTTACTATTCATACAATTAAATGTATGAAAACAGAAAAATCCCTAAGGTTCTGATAATGGAATCAGACTGATACTATTTTTTCACTTCTATAGTTGGATGCTTATTATGATGATTTTCTGAGCTGATAATTTTCACTCATCTTTAGTATAATTACATAACTGTGATTTTGAAGATTGGTAAAGATTTTGTGGTGATGTCCAGAACTGAGATGGTAGATAGCTTACTTTTAAGCATCTGACTGAATTTTATTTTGCATAAATATGCGTTTATGCCATTCGTGTAGAGGTGAAGACTCTCGCCTCCCACTCGGAAGGTTGAGAGTTCAATTCTAGGCAGTGACAAATGTTTCTCTATCAGGGTTCAAAGAAAAAAATATCTGCTGTGAACACCACATAGGTGTCAAGAGGGGCATCCGGCTAGTAAGTGTTTAGTTCCACTTAGTCACCCTGACCCCACCCTGAAGCAAGGAATTCCCCATAAAAAGGGGAGAAATGTAAATGTAAATATAAATTCACACACAAAATACCATTTTAAGTCAAAATGCTCCTCTCTCCATGTAGCTCTGTTATTTTTCATTTTATAGAGGATAATTGAATCCAATGACGAAAGAGAAAGAGGAAGAAAAAAAGCAAAAGGCAATAGTAAGATTCAGAAGAACTCAAATTTCTAAACAAGAGATATCTGAAAATATAGAATTAACACAAAGAATTAACCTCGGTCTACTCTGTCCTCAGGCAACAAAAATTTGGTTAAGGTAGAAGCAAGGAGATACGCCAACGAGTATATAGCATATTAAATTTGATGTTAACGTTTTCTATGAAAAATTCCCTTTTTGTCCATTATTGATTAAACACATTTGAAGGACTTAATCAACTAAATTTCTATTAGGTTTTAGGAGTATTTCTGTAAACTGTAATCCCAGTGGCTACCTGCACACCATATGTCAACAAGCCAATGATTAGACATTTGCTGAACTGAAACTTTTCTGTAAACCAGCATAGTTCCCATTTCTGGCACCATTGGTGAAAATTGCTCTCTTTTATTTTAGTTAATTATTGGGACATTGTACTTAATAAAACATCTAGATAAAGTATATGTATCCCAACAATGTTCTCAATTAATTATTTCTTATGGTGGTTCAAACTGTACTTATGTTTATAGGAATTAAGTAAAGATAGTACTCAACTTACAACCATATTATGAGCCGAGGTGGCACAGTGGTTAGAGTGCAGTACTGCAGCTACTTCAGCTGACTGCTAGTTCAGCAGATCAAATCTCACCGGCTCAAGGTTGACTCAGCCTTCCATCCTTCCGAGGTAGGTAAAATGAGGACCCAGATTGTTGGGGGCAATATGCTAATGTAATATGTTAATATGCAATATGCTATATGCTAACTTTGTAAACCGCTTAGAGAGGGCTGTAAAGCACTTTGAAGTGGTATAGAAGTCTAACTAATAAATATTTGGGACCAGAGTTTCCATTGCTAAACAAGTGGTTGTTAAGTTAGTTGTGCCTGCTTTTATGACTTTAATAACCACAGTTATTAAGCAAATCACTGCAGTTGTTAAATGAATCTCCCAGTCATTAAATGAATCTGGCTTCCCCCATTGATTTTGCTTCCCTGCAGAACTGAAGAAGCTTCTTGGATGAGAAGTGAAATGTTTTCAAGGAAAATACCAAGAAAGTCCAGTTGCCTTTGATGGCCATGACCTGGATGATTGAGAATCTGCATAGACATGTAGATATGGCTATCTGCAGAAGCAACATCCAATCCAGAAACATGTTTGTTTGGAAGCCTATTTTATTTATGCAAGTCAGAAATTTATGCACACCAGTTCTTTGATGATCTTTCTATGCAGATGGACAATCCTTTTGTAACCAGAGGCTGAAAACAATTTTGGAAGGATGAGACTACATTGGACACAATGATAACACAAAGTGCACATAACCAAAATATTCTGTTTCTGGAGAATAGACTGAGGGAATCATTATTTAGGGCTTAATTTACGATAGCCATTTATTTCGGGGATTCAAACTATTTCGAAAGATAACCTCTGAGGTTTGGAAGTTGGATGTGAACCTATACCCTCAATTGCCTACCTCATCTTTGAACATATTAATAAAATTGTAAACAAACTATCATACAATTAAAATTATTCATAGCAGAAACTGCTCTTTCAGCAGTTGTGACATGTGTCTTTAGAAATCAGCACATTAGATGAATGTAAAGCTGTGATTTAATGGTAAGCCACCCAGAGTTGCTCTGTGAATGAGATGGGTGGTCTCTAAATTTGATATATAAAATAGATAAATAAAAATTTAGAGAAAGGGAAATCAAGAGTGAAATTTCCTCTACACACGTTTCCAATGCATAGACATAGGGAGGGCTTGAGGATTATGAAAAAGCAGGGGTGAAATGCTACCGATTCGGACCGGTTTGGCCAAATCGGAAGCGACAGCGGCGGGTGGTTCAGAGAACCGGTAGCGACGGCAGCGTGAGGCTCCGCCCACCCACCCAGTTGTTGTTACTTCCTTGTTTTAACCAGGAAGTAACCTGTTTTTTACCCTCTGCGCTTGCGCAGAAGGGTTTGCGCATGCGCAGAGGGAACGCATGCACATGTGCACTTCTGAACCGGTAGGGAAGGTAAATAGATTTCACCCCTGTGAAAAAGTGAAGTGAAACCCTGGGAACAGGGTTGCTGTGTCCCTCCGTGCAAATTTAAATGGCATAGCTTGATAAAACTGAATATTGATATTGGAAAGAGATTCAAAAATATTTAGGATGGAGATATCGGTGTATTATTTATTATGGATAATATCAACTCAGGTTGGATAATTTTTGTAAGTCATTGTTAAAATGGATACACTAATGCAAAAAGAGATGGAGCCTTCACACTAAAACATATATAAAATACGTTCACTTAAATTCTATTAATTTGTCTAGGCTTGTCCACAAATAATTGGCCCATTATCTAGACATATTAAGACACAATATCCAATCATCTGAACCATTAAACAAAATAGATACATTAAAAGATGCGGCCATAGACAACGGGAGTACATTCATGTTAAAATTTCAATCATGGGTCCAATAACTCATTGAAATATCCTGTTGGTAAAGCAAAAATAATACTAAACTCCAAAGTGGCCATGGACATAAAGGCCTCGATGGCTGAAATAAAAATACAGTTCATTATTTTTTACAACTGCTATTATGTTTACTGCAGGGTGCTATCCAATTGAACTCATTAATTCAGCAATTATATTGGAGAGGGGAAAAGAGCCTTAGGGTTTGAGTTGCATTCAAACTGCCTACTAAGACTCCTTGACTTCTATCCAGCATCCTTAAAATGAGACGTGCAAGAAAAGGAATTACAGAGATACATGTTTCATACTGATAAAAAAATCCCTGAGACAAAGGAAGTGAAAGAAGAGAGAAGACCATGTTTTTTAAAAAAACATCAAGAGACCTCTTACACTGGGAAAAATGGTTTATTTTCTACCGTTTTTATTATTTTACTACTTTTCTATTCTACTGCTATTCATTGACAGGTTAAAGATGACATTTTATATGTCAATACAAGAATTGCCAACAATCCATCTGCTATGGATTCTGTAGGAATCCCCATCCCGCCCGGATAATTATTTTCAGGTAAACATTTCAAAGGGGTATTTAAATACAAGCTAGTTTTGAAAGACGTCTTAATTAAATGCACATCGGGAATAACTTCTCATATTCTCGATGTGCTAGCGTTAATATTTGTAATCACATACTTTTATTTAAATAGTAACTTACGTACTCCATTATTGCACTAGGTACTATCAAGGTATATATTCTGCTATGTCCTAACTCAACTGGCATTTTCTTAGCAAAAAATCAAGAAACTAAAAGAGTATGAGGGATCTGCATCAGTTCCAAATCCAATCGGGATCTTTGTGTTCCTGTATTATCGCTAGCTAAACTAGTGAATTTGTGAACTGATCTGGTATATTTGAAATAACACTGATGCATTTATTTAAAGTGCTTTGGTTCTGAAGAGCTTGTTGATAACCATTTGCAATAATTCCTTTTTGCAGCATCTCCCAGTTTTTGATCTTCAGGTTTTTCGAGGGAAAGATAGTTCAAAGCCTTTTCATATCTACCTCATACAAACCCCTGAAACTTATTGGTTTGAAGGGGTTTTTTAAGCATATGATTGTACAGAGGCATGCAACTTGAAGAAAAGGCATGGATGTAGAGAGGGTTGAAAACAATTGATTTTATTTCCCTTTTACATGGAATGAGAATGAGGGGATTAGTGTTACTACAGGCCCTGTAACACCTAAGGGAAGAGTTGTGATGCCAGCAGGAGTGAAATTGGAGGCGATATCAATTAATTCTGCAAATGAATAATGGGTGCAGTTAAAGCTTTGCTTAAAATGTTTGAGGTTATGAGAAATGCCAGATATAATGATCAACCATTGTCATTTTTATGAATTGTTTTTTAATCACAGTATAATAGATTTAGATATGATTCAGAAGATTGCAAATTGAATAGCATAATGAATATGTTTTCATTGTTATTATAAAACAAACCTCACTAATAGTTCATTTTGGGGTCACAAATAATTTTCTAACTTAATCAGATAGACAAGCGATCTTACCTCTTTCTTCGAACTACTGCAGTTTACTAAAAATATTCTTTGGAACATCAGAATTTCTAAAGTTTATGTTATCTATTTGCATATCTTATTGTAGTTTGCATTAAGATAGGTAATTTAATCTGTTGGAAATGTGGGATGTACAATACCTTTATTGCTGCAATTTTTGTGTCGAATGCATTGAAATCAAACTAGCAGTGATATCTATAATACTAAAATAAATTACTTACTCTGGGGAAGATTCTGGAGTTAAATTGGACATCTCTTCTGGCGTAGGTACTATATATATCCAGACACAGAGAAATAGAAAAATAGAAAAGAAAAGAAGGAAATAAAGTCTCCTTTACACCATGAATATTACTCAAGCATTTGTGATTGTCTGAATTTCTAATAATCTATGCTTTAAATTCATCCCAATGAATTTAAATGTAACTAACCTGAATAATTAACTTAGTCCTTATAAATTATATATTGGTACTGATTCCCTCAAGTAACTCAACATACTTATGTTGATTGTATTATGTACAATAGACTCTAAAATGCAGACAACTAAAATTTAGTGCATGGTAAATATGGCAAGAGCAGCCTGATTACAGCTAGTCCTCGATTTACGACCACAATCGACCCCAAAATTTATGTTGCTAAGTGAGAAATTTATTAAGTGAGTTTTGCCCCATTTTACAATTTTCCTTTTCACATTTGTTAACTGAATCACTGCAGTTGTTGAATTAGTAACATGATTGTTAAGCGAACCTGGTTTCCCCATTGACTTTGACTTCTCAGAAGGTTGCAAAAGGTCATCACATGACCCCGGGACACTGCAATTGTCATAAATATGAACCAGTTGTCAAGCATCCCAATATAAATCACATGACCCTGGAGATGCTGCAATGGTCGTAAGTGTGAAAAATAGTCATAACTCACTTTTTTCAGTGCCATTGTAACTTTAAATGGTCACTAAATGAACTGTTATAAGTCAAGGACTACCTGTACTTGTTAGAAATTGTATATTATTCCTGCTTTCCCTTTAAACAGAAGTAATCTCAAAATAGACAATATTTCAGTGCAGAACAGGCAAAAATAGAAGTGAGTCAATTCCCTATATGCACTTATTTAAACCAGTATTAGATTTGGAAATGTGGGAATTCTCATTGATAGGACATGCTTTTCCTATTTACATATGAACCTAGAAAAGCAACAGTTGTGTCCTTTCATAAATTAAAGTAACCCTGAGGCCCTGGCACATTTGTCTAGTACCTAACCTAAAGATTAGTGCATCCCAGCTCATGTGACGTGAAAGAAAACTGAAAAATGGACTTTCCATTACCTTGTATGGTCCACAGGAAATTATTAGCATCATTAAATAACAATGATTTTACTGAGAATACTGTAGGTGTTTAGCAAAATTATTTGAAATTGCCAGTGATTTTTCAGATCAAAATGGTATCATGATTAACATGCACCAACTAAATCATGAATCACACAAACAATTATGGATCATTTACCTTTTTTTCCAAAAAGGACATGCCGTACTGAGTCAATGTGTAATGAATGCTATGTGAATTCAATTATGTGTAAAAAGATATTAGTCAGGTTGGAAGTTTATTCTGCTTCGTTTAGGACCTTTATGTAGGGTAATAATTCTTGACTTAATTATGATCCTTCTGGGCCATATAAGGGCTATGCTTGTTCAATTATACGTCTCTCCTGAATTTCATTGCCTTAATAATAATTAAGGAGACCTCCAAGCATTAGTAAACTTGTTTTAAAAAGCAGTGTTTCACCATATTCAACAGTGTTCACTGTTCACAAACACAACCATTTAAACCTGTTTTTTTTTGGGGGGGGGGATTTTACAGTGCAATTGGTTATTTTTGGTTGTTGTTACATAACACCAGTCTCTACAAGATTCTTAAATGAAAGAAAACTAAATGTAAAAGAAATACAAGCTTCTGAGTTTGCCCAGAATGTCTTTTCCATAATTTCAATTCTCTTTCTCTAATGGGCATTTTGAATCCTTCATGAACTGCAGTATTATCATATAATGTAAATTAATTTTTTTATCGTTTTCAACAACATTCATTGACTGCTTTCAATCTGCTTGTGTCTGGGAATACAACTCAGCTGTTGATTTTTGAAGTCTTGAGTCTGTGATTGGGAAAAATCAGTCTTCATAACTAAATGAATCCCATTTTGCTAAAGAGTTTTCCTATTTTGCAAAAAGCCATTTATCAAGTAAGCACTGTTTTTTTTTAAAAAAAATAGAAACGTGTTCAAGACAAATGTTCTTACACTAATTAACATACTATTTCTCAATTAAAACCTGGGTCTGAAAGCAATAACAGGCTCTTGTGTTAGTTCAAGAGAAAAACTATGGGGAAATTTACAAATTAGTCCTGAAGCAAGTACCAATATCAAAGATGCAAGCAGAATCTACAGGATGGTGATACCAGATAGTATTGCCATCCCTACCACATTTCTAATATTAAAATAATTTGGCACATAATCTTTTATATACACATATAGGGACAAAAAGCTTAAAGTACGATTTCCATATAATTCATTTAGATATCTTTGCTCCCTTAAGATGATAATGCAGGTGAATTGCAACTTGCATATTTTGGAAAAAGAAGCCCAACAACCCATGATTATCATCATTCTATTGTTAGTTCCAGCTTCTCAATTGGATCTATTTTCTTTCAAGCATCACAACAGAACTATAATTTACAAGTATCAAACCCAGGTTACACTTTTGTCTTTTTTTTTAAACCTTTTTTTAAAAAAAGTTGATTTTTCATTCTCAGGGTCAGAAAAAAAAATCAGAAATTGAGTACTTATGGTTATTGGGACATACTTGTAAAACTACAGGAAGGTCATTATTTGAATAACAACATACGTGGCATAGCCAAGTAGTAATAAGGGAACTTTCATTTTTCCTGTCAATGCTTCATATTATTGTCATCTATCAATCAACCCTTCTTTACATTCTTTTATACTTTTACTTGTCAGTCTTAAATTGTTTTGAGACAATTTTGTTTTGTTCTAAATGGTTTTTGGAAGATTTGTACCTTGCAATTTCCTGCGATGAAAGCGAGGCGATCCCAGAAAGCTGTTCTTGATTGAGTTGAGCCGTGTTCTCCAGGGCATTCCTCCAATGCTGGGACTGGATGGCGGCGTAGGGTTGGGTGTGCCTGCTGGGCTCTCCTTTGGCGTATGGACAGGTGTCCCCTTGGGGGTAGGGAGGGGACTGCCCCTTGGAGAGGGGTGAGGGGTAACCTGTATGATGGGGATAGATTTGGTGCTTGGGTCAGTACTGGAAGGGAGCAACCTAACCGGAGACATAGGGTTGGTCGGCACCGTAGAAACAGCCAGTTGTGGGTTACACCCAGAAACAGGTGGACGACCCTGAGTATTTTGTGCAGGGATATTCTGGGATGGAGGGACAATAATATTATTAGAAGGGAGTGGGTTAGATTTGGTAGACTGAAGTGGTTTTTCAGCCAATTTGTTCTTGGAAGGCAAAGTTTGTGTCCTTGGGTTGGGTTGAAGTGCTGGCTTTGGTTGCAGAACATGTCCAGGTCTGGAAGTGTTCCTACAAGCATCAGAGTCCAGGGAGGGTTGGGGGCGGGGAGTGACAGCGAGATCAGGAATCTGAGGGGGGATGAAAAATTTTCTGAGAGGCTACAAGACACATACAGAGTGAGTATCCATGCACATCAAGAAAAGTAACACATACGTACGCACACATACATCCCATGGGTGAATGAAGAAAAAAAGCCCATTTCAGTTGCAATTGTGCGCATTACAAAGAGATATGAGTTATGGCGATGAGGGTAAAGGAGGTGGGGTTAAGGGTTTGCAAAGAAACAAAACACAAACACAAACAAAAAAACATGCAGTTAGCTGGGAACACAGCATAATCAAAACCAGCAGTAGCGGTAGTGAAAACAATTTTGTCACAAGCTTTATCATATTAACCAACCATGTGTCAGCAAAGAAAAATCACACAGCAAAAACAAATATGGAGGAAAACAAACTAAAAATAACAGGGTAGGGAGAACCAGGGAAGCTGTGCAGAGAAAAACTACCATAGTGGCGCATATCTGTAGCTCAGGTGAAGGATGAGGATGAAGATTCACTCTCTGAGCTTGTGGGTTGATTTCAAAATGTTTCATTACCAGGCTAGGTAACATCTTCAGCAGAGTTTAGGGGATGTCAGTGTCAGTGTTTTTCTGTTTATAAGGGAACACTGACACTGACATCCCCTAAACTCCGCTGAAGATGTTACCTAGCCCGGTAACAAAACATTCGGAAACCAACCCACAAGCTCCGAGAATGAACCTCCACTCTCAAAAACTACCAAATCCTTGAGCTGGTCTGTATCTCACAGGGAGAGAAGGACAAGGCTGAAGGGAGGTGAGGACGGGGAAGGAGGACCATTCAAATCACAGCAACAACCAGCTTGTAGGTATATAGGCTGAGTTTGCCCTCTCCCAGATCAAAATGTCTACTACAACCAAACACAGCAGGGAAATGCAGATAAAAAATAATATGTGTACAACAGGTAGTAATAAAGGCCCACAAATTACTACATTTATGATTTCTCCCCATTTCTTTCAAAGGGACACCACTTTGTGTGTGTGTGTCTGTGTGTCTGTGTGTGTACACGCAAAAGAAAGAGAATCATTCTTGCAGATCCTTTCCCTTCCTCCTTGACCTTCTACCCAGAGAAAAGAATTTAGTTTTCTATGTCAGGCTTTTGAATAGGAATTTTTTAGAGAAACATGGTGTTTGATTATGAATCCCCGCAATGATCAACAAATCAGATTTGCTCAAATATTCCTACTTTCATTGGATAATCAAGCATTCTAATATTTGGATCTGGTTATAAACAAAAATAAAGTGATAGTATCCACCAGACACTATAAATGAAACAAAGAAGGAAACTGTGCTATTAAAAAACAAAGTGAAACTGAGAGAACATTAGAAGTTATGAATTAATTATAAAATATGCTTCAAAATACAAATTGACATATTTGTAAAAAGGTACTGTTATAACCAATAGGATCATTAAAAGGAGTTTGAAACATCAAAGTAAAAACCCTGTTTTTGATCTTCATTTTATAAGTGAAAATTGTAACTGAAAATTCTAAAAAAATTAAAGTGAAAACTGTAACAATACCTGAATATTACACACACATACAAACATATTGTTTGTAATTTTGGTGGTCAAATAGTTAAAACTATTTAAGACATTGCAACTGCATAAAATTATAGTCTAACTTTATTTTTGTGCATAATAGGGCAAATGGAGACAAATGGATTCAGTTGATTTGTCTGGAATTTGGCAGAAGGGATGTAATTCTATTGGTTTTTCTTCATCACTCACCTTAATTATGATATACTATTAGATAATCTAAAGGATCTGGGAATAGAAGGTGCCACTTTGCATTATTCCATTCATATTCCTCATATTCCAGAACAGAATAACAGAGTTGGAAGGGACCTTAGAGGTCTTCTAGTCCAACCCCCTGCTTAGGCGGGAAACCCTACACCACTTCTGACAAATGGTTATCCAATATCTTCTTAAAAACTTCCAGTGTTGAAGCATTCACAACTTCTGGAGGCAAGTTTTTTCCACTGATTTCTACTGTCGGGAAATTTCTCCTTAGTTCTAGGTTGCTTCTCTCTTTGATTAGTTTCCTTCCCTCTTCTTGCTTCTTGTCCTACCCTCAGGTGCTTTGGAGAATAGCTTGATTCCCTCAAATGGCACTCCCTTTCAATTGCTCCTACAAACAGAAGTCATTACATTGAGTTCCTCAGGACTCTATTCTATCTCTTTCAATATCTGCATGAAATTGTTGAGGGAGATCATAGGCAGATTTGGAGCTGTTTGCTATTTGTATATTGATAACATGAACATCTCTTTCTCTGTTGCATCTCCATGCAACAATGTGACTCCCTTGAATATCCGCCTACAATTTTTAATGATGGGGATGATGAATTGAAACTGAAATAGGACTGAAGTATTCACTGAGAGGAGTCACAGTTCTACATAAGGACATATTTTCTCAGAAGAAGCAGATGTAGAGTTCACAAGGGCTTCTCTGGATTTGGCTGTCTCTGTTTTCACAGCCTGCAGTATACATCAGAATTTTAAGGCATGTTGTAAGGGTTAGCATTCCTTCCTTAAAGCATGTCTTAAATTCTGATGTATGTTCTAGGCTTCAATAAAGACATACAGCCTTTTGTATGTCATCTGGAAACTTCACTTGATATAGAATTCGATGGCCAGGTTGGTTTCTATTTCCTGGGACGATGATGCCTGAGAGAATGTCTCTTTCCATCCTTCAGTTCAGTGAGATCATTTGAGGATTGGGTTTATGACAGTTATCCATGTCCAACTTGTCACAGCCAAATCGCTGCGGCCAACTCACCAGGGGGACAACCTGTCAGAGCCAATTCACTGTGGGACAAGATTTATACTAATATCAAAGAAATGGTGCAATAGAATCATTAAAGAACAGATGCCAAAGGAGGGACAGAATGAAATGTGAATGACAAAAATTAAAATATCTTTTCATTTATTTTAAATAATTAAACTGAATTGTTAAATTGTCCCATGGTGAGTTGTCCCATGGGCAGGGTGAGTTATCTCGTGGCGAGTTGGCTATGATTGATTGGCCGTAAGGAATTGGCTGTGGCAAGTTGGCCACAGTGAGTTGGCTGTGGCGGGTTGTCCCATTCCTTCCTATAGTTGCTGCAGACATATTTGCAGCAACGTCAATCTTCCTCACAGTCACTCTGGTCCTTTGGAATATACTACCTTCTAAACTGAAGGGCTTAATCTCTTTATCAGGTTTAACAATAAATGGCAGATAAATAGCAGATTTTTAATTATTGATTTCAGTTCACTTTAGTTGTTGGTTTTAATTTTTAATTTTTTTGTTTTCTTAGTTTGAATTGATTTCTTTTCTCTCTAGATTGTTTTAAAACACTTATAAATCCCTCAAAATCTGCCATATTTGTTCCTTAGAAAGAGAAAATGCAAACCCTGATAGGAAAATACTTTTATATATCTTCAAAGAGAACTGAAAACAAAATGGAGGACATTTTGGATAGAACTATTTTTTCCTTTATTATTTCCTACAAGTATGCAATGAGCTTCAGAACTAATCTGTATTTACAAACATTAAAAATACCTCTATCATAAAGCCATAGTGATAACAACAATAAGATATAGTTTCATAATATATTAATAAATAGACGAACAGAGGTCCTGATGGCACCATTACTAATTTCCAAATTCCTTCTGAAAAAATCAGGTTTCTACCAGCTTCTGCGACAACTTAATTCCATTTAAATTAATGGATAATTTGCTGTTGCCTTCAAAGTTCTACTGTATGTGTCCGGGCTTTTTTAAAAGCAACCTTATAATTTATATATCTATAACACATTTTCCATTTCAAATAATAATCTGTTGAGTAGCTTGTGCTGCTGAGCTCCTCTACTCTACACTTAGATCTTTGGAACAACTACATTTAATTTATTATGCTTCAGTCATTATTATGAATTGGCATAAAGCAAAAGGGGCACTATAAGGTCAGGTCTTACCCAGAATCTGAAAATCTGGTCCAAGACTAAAACCGTGCATTCCTATATTAAATTAAATGGGTTTGTTCTTTCAAATTGAATGTGCAATAGGAGGTCTCAGAACCAAAATTTCAGGGATTAACTGTAAATCAGAAAGACGGCAAAACCAATAAAGCACTGTAATACAAGAGAAGCTCTCAAATATTGTTTGATATCAAGTGCATTAGAGCTTCATGCTCTAGGAACTTCTCTCTTTTTCTATCTTACTCATTAAGTTCTTCAAAATGATGAATCTGTTTCATTGATCTGGGGACCGTACATATTGTTTTAAAACAAACAAACTGTATCATTATAATCAAAAAAATTCTGGAATGTGCAGAAATGGATAGGTTAACCCTAAAAATCAAAGGAAAAGAAGACTTGGAATATTTTGTAACATGGGAACTATTCTGAAAATGGTTAATTGACAGATACTGAGGTTAGATGAGTGGGTTTATGTGAAATATGGACCACATGAGAAAGAAAACTGATGAGTAAATATTTTGATGGTTATATAATCGATACTATAATGGAAGATAGTATACTTTTCAATAACGATTGATATTATTGCACATATGTTTATGTATATATGATTATAATGATTATGATGATGTTTATATGTTAACACTTTGGACATCTAGAAAACACACTGTTCAACATAGAAATGGAATAAGGGCTATAAAACAATAAAAAATATTTAACACAAAATAAAAACCTATTTTTTAAAAAAGTGGCTAGCTTATAACCTCATCAAACAAGAATGAACTACATATGACCATCCAATTTGCCATTAACCTCGAGTCCATAACTGCTTTTCTCTAATGGTTTTGTAATACTTGAAAAGACAACTGCTACTGATTAAGAAGGAAGTCCTTACCTTGCTAAATGACGAAAAAGAGCAAGGTAGCTTTGCAAGAGAGAATCCCCATTTCTCCCCAGGGACATTCTACACTCTCCAATTATACAATGTCTTCTTCTTCCTATATCGTTCTTCTTGAATGTTTCAGTTACTTTCATTTTCACACTAACAATTTCCTAATCCAACTTCGTATGATTCCTGTGCTGACTAGATTTCATTGTTTTTGAAAGGCTGTTCAGCTGTGCTTTTCAGTCCCAAAGTAGCTCTAATTTTTATGGTTCAATGCCTCATGCTGAATTTGCAATGAGTAGCAGATGTTCTTCTCATCATGCCATAATCTCTCCAACAGTATTTTATAACTGCCACCATGCTAGGAAATAAAGCTACTTTAGGTAGCAACAATATAAGTAGTGAGTGAGGCAGGCACAAATTAAACAATGTAATGCTAAACAATGCATGAACAAAACTGCTTTCACACATGAGTGTATCTGTAAAAAATAATTATATTTTTGGCTCTCTTTATTTTATTTTATGGCTCTGTTCATAATATATACAACATACTATATATACAAATACTGTGTCTTTTTTTCTCTCTTTAAGTTTCCTGGCTGACAAATCCACCCCTGAAACTATGGGAAAACGTTATTACACTTTCCCTAGCTCAAACGAAGATTATTAAAATTATGACCTCCAAACAATTTCACTTACCCTTGGACTACTGAGAGGGCTGGTAGATAGGCCAGATGAAGCTCCACTGATTGAACGAGACCTAAGTAGACACAAAGTCAAAATAAAATCCTGAGAAATCCCTGTCAAAAACACATTGCACAGGGCAGCTATTGATACATTTAATCTCCATAAATCCATGCCTCTATAAAGAAACCTCACATAGATCTGACATATGCTTTTCAAAGAGTACTTATCCCACAAAGGAAGACAACTTTATTTTGATTGAAGATCTGCATAAAATGACATAAAAGTTCAGAGAGATGAATAAAATTCTTGCGCTACTACTAAGCTATCTAAATGATAAAATATGCTCCATAAAATATAAGAATGTAAAACCATTAATAATAAAGTGGGTTTGATTATAGGTCTAATATTAATCAGAAATTCAGTATCAATGTAAGTTTGATATAAAAAAAATAAAGAAATTACAACAGAAGGGCAGACAAAATATTTAACAGTGCTAAGTTTTTATAAGTAAAAATAGTGAATTATTTACTAAATGATACACCCACAAACTCCAGCTGAACAAAACCCCAAATGGAGAATTCTGTGATATAAAGCCACTCAAAATCAGATAGGATAAGAATTAAATGATGCTTAGATAATATTCAAAAGGCCAATCCACAAAGATGGCCTAGCTCATATTTAATGTCCTGCTTTACATGCTACTGCATAATTTACAAGAAGCAAAATAGGAAGAATATTAATTCTTCTGAACTTAGATGTTGGAGAAGATTCCTGAGAATGCCATAGACAGCCAAGAAAATAAATCAATGGAACATCTAACAAATCAACCCAGAGCAGGGGTGAAATGCTACCGGTTCAGGTGAATTGGTATTAAAAATAAAAAGCAGTTCGGGAGAACTGGTAGTTAAAAAAAGCTACCAGTTTGTTCGAACCGGTATTTCCGATGATTGATTGATTGATTGATTGATTGATTGATTCATTTATTTATTTATACGATCAGCTGTGCCATGTGGTTTATATTCCCTAGAAAGCAGGAAATCCTATTTTCTAGCGAATCTAAATTGCGCGGCACAGCTGTTCCCCCCTTGCTGTTCTACTTACCTTGTCAAGCCTTCTTTCTCCGTGGTGTACACTGTGCATGTGGGTGCACAGCATATGTTTGGTGCGCATTGTGCATGCATGTACACAGTGTGCATTTAGCATGCAGTGCGCATGTGCACACCGTGTTTGGCGCGCACTGCACATGCAGCAAACTGGTGGCAAACCGCAGAGGATTTCACCACTGACCCAGAGTCCTTATTCGAGGCTCAAATGACCAGGCTCAAATTATCCTACTTCAGACATGTAACACAAAGACCTTCTCTGGGGAAGGCTCTAATGATGAAAAAGATGGAAAGGAAAAGAGGAGGAGGATTAATAGCAAGATGAATGGATTCAGTTCAGTGGCAATAGGAATGACCAGGCTATGGACAGAGCATCATGGAGAGAATATTTATCTATGTGGGTGCTAAGAACTGACAATGACTTCATGGCCCATGGTCATCATCCTCATCATCTTCATCATTAAGTCATTTTTGACTGAAAACAGTAGATAAACTTAGAATTGGTCTGGATGATACAACAGGAAAGGTGTGCTATAGTCTCTACAGAAGATACAGTGCAATAAAATACAGGTATTGTTTTTTTTGAAGTTTCTCATTCCCAATGACAAATGTATACTTTATAGGATAGATGAATGATCATTCCAATCTACCAGTAGTATTGTAACTTCTTCCTTAATTGGGGAATAGGAAGTTGGAGATACTGCATACTTGGAAAGTTCTTTGACGTGATTGTGTAAATGTTTGTCTGTAAACTGAGTTCCTGTTGAAAAGCTGTATCTTCAATTTGTTGTGTTTGTGCCATTTTGGCTTGCTTTTGGATTCAGGAATGTAAAAATTAGTAGTTCTGAATAACCTATCCTTATCAGAATTTCAGTGTTAATTACAAATCATTTTATGAGAAATACTCCATTATTAAGATTTGCTTGATAACAAGCTCACTCATAACTTCCTTCTCTTTGTTAAAGATCATGCAAAAGTAGGAAAGTGTAATATTGTAAAAAATATTGCAGTTGTTGTGCAAATATATGAGCGTGAAATTATCTCTATCCTATCAAATTGTTGCCGACTCCTAGTGACCACGTACATTTTTCTCCATGATGATCTGTTCCTAACCTGGTCTTTCAGGTTGTCCAATGGTGCATTTATTGCCATTCCAAGTGAATCTTATCCATCTTGCTGATGGTCTTTTTGTTGAGAATATCATGACTTGAAATAAAATATATTTTTATGTTATTTATTTTCATATCTAAATTTTCCTATTTCCTATTTATATATTTCATGTGAAAGAACTGGATTTTATGTGAAGGTCTCTAGACATGTCACCCTTAGTGAAGTGTGCAAACCAGCATCTGCATTTCCTGCGTCAGATGAGGAAAGCACATCTTTCTCCTTCTGTCCTGGCCACTTTTTACAGAGACACAATTGAGAGTATTTTAACAAACTCCATCACTGTTTGGTTTGGTGGCTACAGTCCTCAGAGAGAAAGCCCATTCAGGGAGTGGTAAGGACAGTGCAAAAGATTATAGGAAGCTTGCTTCCTGTAATTCAGGATACTGCTTATAAGCACTATGTGCTTAGAGCTCAAAGCATTGTTAGAGACCCCGTACACCCACTTTATGGTCTGTTTCTGTTGCTCCCCTCTGGGAGGAGGCTTTGAAGTATTTCTAACAGGACTACCAGGTTCTGTAATAGCTTTATTCCCTATGCCATCCGTCTGGTTAACTCGCTTTCTCTCTTTTTCGTTTCTCTCGCCATGTATATGTATACATCTGAACTAGACTGTGTTGTTTCTCCGTGTCATATAATATATGTGGGTATATGCATAAATTTGTATTTATTTATTTCATCATGTTTATCTAGTGTATATTGGAGGTGGTGACCCTTTGAGAGCTGTATGCAATGAAATTTCATTTTAATGTATGCCGATTAGTGTACATTCAAAGTGACAATAAAGTTATTCTAAGTCTAAGTCATGATCAGTGCATTTTTTTCTCCATTTTCAACCACATATTAATAACATCACACAAATTTTATGAAAGGAACATTAAAGCTTCACATGTAAAAATGCTTTAAAAAAACCTCAGCTTGAGATGCTTTTTCTCTGGTTGAAATTGAGATATTGTAGAAGAAAAACAAACTCCATAAAGAGCAACTAACAATGAGAAAAGTTATAAATGATCACTTCCTTGGATCTAATCTGTATGGCACTGGATTATTTTATTGCCAAATTGGGGGGAGGAGATGGACATTAAAGTTATTTTCACTGAACAAAACAAAGTAATTAACAAATCGAGAGGTCAAGGGAGCAGAACCTTTGAGGTTTGTGAAAACAAGCAGATCATGCATGCAAATTTAAAACAGCTATTTTATATACAAGCATAGCCCATTTTTCAACCAAAGACTTATATTTATGTAGCTGCCTCTTCTGCATATGAAATTATTATAGAAACTGCTTATTTCCTACAACTTGGGACTCAAAACTGGGGGAAAATTACTCTCATAGGAACTATGCCTCTAAATCAAAATCCTTCTCTTCCGTAAAATGATCTTGCAGGGAAAAGGAAATCACCATATAGCAGCCAATTGTTCGAACAATTGTCTTTGTAACTTAAAGGACAAATGCAAGGGGTTGTATGCAGTGGTGGGTTCCAACCGGTGTTACCACCGTTTCTCTTCGTGCATGCGCTTTGTGCACGATCGCCACACACGCAAGCGCATTAGGTTTCTGCCCAGCTGAGGTGCAGCAATCCACTCTGCCGCGCCTATCAGCTGGGCTAAAAAACGAGAAATAAAGGTAAGTATAACACGGGGGTGGGCGGGCCCAGCTCCCAGTCAAAGAGAACCGGTTCGGTGATGTCACATCACCACCACTACTGGCTCATCCGAACCAGCCCGAACCGGGAGCAACCCACCACTGGTTGTATGTGTGTGTTTGGGCCTCTCTCTGAGTGTAAAGTGATTTTATATGGGAGAAGGGAAGATTAGCACTTATCAATGTAGTGCTTTTAATTGCAATCCTTCTCTTCCCCAAGGCATCAATTATTCTATAAACAGCCTGCAATGGTATGAAAGGAAGGTTGTTTTAACATCTCATGAAACTTACAGAAAAGCTTATATTAGCTGCTCATTGAGATGAATGCTTTCAGGGGAACTTTAGGTTTGTCATGTGGACTGAATGAGGAAGAGCCTACAGAGGTATCAGGCCTAATTTCAAGGTGAATAATGTAATCATAAGAAATTTCTTGTAAGGGAGAAATTTTGACCAGAAGATCAGTGTATCCAAGAATACCACATTCTCTCCCATGTATATAAGCCTGGGAAATTGTGTGGGGAGGCAATATGAAATAGTGCTATGTACACATGTCAAAAAATAATGGTTAAAATGATAAAAGAGATAGGGATAGAGAAAGTTTGGAACAGACAGTCAATAAAATTATCAGGGATGTGAAGAGGAAAGATGAAAAAAAGAAAAAGGCAAAATGTTTCTAAGTCTTCTAACATCTTCCAACTCTGAGAATCCAAATACATCATGATAAGAAAGAAAGAGAATGCAGGAGGAAAACACCTCCCCCCCACCTGTCTGTGTTTGTCTTTTTGTGTATGTGTCTGTGTGTCTGTATGAGAGAGAGATTTGCAAGGTGGTCTTTTTTCTTTTGGGGGTGGGGGGCTTACAAAATGAAACACTCATCTTAAAGAACCCACAAAACGGTTCAGCCAAAATTTACAGTTTGAAGTTATGGAGAAATTATGGAATGTAGGTGGTGGTATTTATCAGGCCCAATATTGGCTGCTCATTCTTGCTGAATAAATAAAGGGTTGTGTCAATTAATCTGTATTTAGCTACGTATGAATGGTACATCAAATCTTAATTGACTCAAAGCTTATTTATAAAATAACCTCTGAACTGATCCAGGAATAAAATTTCAGTTCAGTACCTGAAAACAAATAGCTATAATGAAGAAAATATGGATTTTGCTCTTCACTCAATGAAGAGTAAAATCTATATTTTCTTCATGTATATTTTCTTCTATGTACCGCATAGCTGTAATGGAGAAAATATAGATTTTGCTTTTCATCTAGTGCTATCTAACAATGACATTTATAATATCAAATGGAATATGACTCTCTGCTTGTTCTTTTCCCATCAGACAGAATTAAGACCAGTTTAAATAAAACTGGGGTGAGACCTTTCTCATGAAAGTGGCCTAAAGCAACATTAGGATGAAAGAATACCAATGCTGTGGATTGACAGAAATCCTGCTTTTTCAACAACTCTACACGGTAAGCTATTACCATGCTCAGTAATCACACTGGGTGAACAAAAGGAAGAAATAAGGCAGCAATCTAGTCTGAGAAAAGGGCCTTTCATCTACGCCAGACGGATACAAGTATGGAAAAAAGAAATGGCCGTTTTCATGTAACCTTTCTAATCTCTGTGGCCTTTAGGTTCACCACAAGATCAGTCTTTCTCAAATGATTTTGATCATGCACATTTCTTATAATTAATAGACACATTTAATCTCTCTGGACAAAAACAAAAACATTTGTCATTTTACTCCTTTTACACCTTTTGCAAATCCTTTGGAGTCGCTCTTTAAGAAATGAATGAAACACCCCTACAAACAGGATCCACCAAATAAATTTCATCTTTTCCAAGGCTCCATTTTATTTGCACAGGTGTGTTCATGCCCAAAAGATGTTTCTTCAGTTGGGGTTATACACAGCACCTTGATGCTTCGAGCATCATATTCAGAATGTTAATTATTACTGTCCAAAAAAGCCCTCCAAATGATTCACAGGTATAACCCGTATTATTTCTTCTAATGCACTCTGGCGAACCGTGCAGTGTGATATAAATATTTTATTAGTACAAGTTTATGACAGAACTCCACTATTGATGAATGTTATAATTAAAGCAACTCCTCTAAGGAGAGGTTTGTTAGAAATTAGAATAATGTATATACTGTATAAATTGTTGAATTCATTTGTCTGCCTCATCCATTTTGCAAAGCTCACCTGTTCACAATAAAATTATCAGAGAAATCTCCTGAAGCTGAAGCTTTCCTCACACCCTTCCGACTTGTAAAGCCTAAAAGCTTAGTATGAGGTAGCAAAGTATCAGAATCTCAGTCTTTCCAAACACGATTTCTCCAGATTAATTGCACGAAGTTTGCTTGTAATTGTTACTTTATCCTTTGAGAAATTTTAAATCAAGAACTAATAATAAAAACAGGTAAATATTTATGTAATAAATAAGGCATTTCAGTGTTTTTTTAAAATTCAGAAACAATGTGGGAAGATGTATCTTTCTGCCTTATTTATAAAAAAATCAGGCTAGCATATTTTTGTTTCTACAGTTAGTCCACAACTTAGACCACAATTGACCCCAAAATTTCCATTGCTAAGCAAGACAGGTATTAAGTAAGTTGTTTTACTTACCATTTTATGGTAAGGCCATTTTATGACCTTTTTTTTTTTGCAACAGCTGTGAAGCGAATGACTCCAGTTCTTAAGTGAATCAGGCAGGTGTTAAGCAAACCTGGCTTCTCCCTTTGACTTTCCTTGTAGGAAGCCATCTGGGAAGGTTACAAATGGTGATCACATGACTCTGGAACAGTGCAACTGTCATAAATCCATGACAGTTGCCAAGCAACAGGATTCTGATCACATGACCATAGTCTGCAATGGTCGTATGTGTGTAAACTCTTCATGCCACTTTTTTCACTGCCATTGTAACTTTGAATGGTCACTAAATATACAGTTGTAAGTCTAGGACTACCTGTATAGCACTTTACCTCACCAATAAAAAAATATTATAATTTATGCAATTCATAATTTTTTTTAAAAAAAAAATGCCATTGCTTTTTTTTGTGTTTCTATGCTAGAAAAAATTAACATTTTTTAAATTTTACTTCTGTCATATAGTATTAAAAACAAAAATGCTAGAGCAAATGATAGTCATTGCATTCTAACAGCTTAAAGAAACAGATAAAATCTGTGCTGACCTGTAAGCATTGCCATCCCTTCTACCTGCAAATAATTTCCAATGCACATTAAAACCATCCCATTTTTTGCACTTTGCCCTCCTCCTCATCTCCAGAGCCAAAGTGATCTGCACACTTGCAGAAGGCGCTTTCAGGCAATTGTTGCTCAGCTTCAGCCAGTTAACAGTTGAACAAAGATGATATGTCAAGCAAGCTGCCCTCACTCTCCTCCTATAGCTTGCCAACAGCTGAGTTTATTGTTCCCCAAAAAAGTTCTAGAACCCCATCAATAAAAAAAAACAATGGTTCCCCTTCTTTCACAGAGAAGAAAAATTTCTAGCTGAAACTGCTGCTGCCGCTACCACTACCACCACCACAGTTCATGAATTTATTCACATTTTGAGGTGTTGTGTGAATAGTGCCCATAGAGGAGGAACTGGTATGATGGACTACAATAAAGTAGCAGTTTCCTAGGAAAGAGACAGGGGGAAGGAGAGATAAGGCAGCCCAACCCAGAGATCGACAGCAGACAGAGGAAAAGAGTAAGAATAGCCATCTCCCAGGATATATCCATTAGGGTGAGATATATCCTGGGAGATATAGTAAGGGTTTAGTCAGGCAAGATTCTGTCTTGTGTATAAGCAAATAAAGAACTGAAATCTGCATGAATCGTTCTGCATCATTCTTGGGCTTAGCCTGACAGGTGTGGACTTTGGGTGCTTTTCATGCCCATTTCAGTAAAGGCTGAAAAGATGAAATCAGATGAGGATAGGATTCTCTCCATCTTATCACAGAATCCCAATTTCTTACATATTTGCCACAGGTATCAGAAGTTTCAGGATAAACAAATATAAAGCATTTGTCTGATAAGAGGCAGCTCAGTCCGCAAGTGGGAGGAAAATATAGGACGCATTTCAGAAGGGACGATTCCTAATTTTCCAGAAACTAAAGAGAGGCTATGAGAAATGTTTTCATCTTGCAAGATTCTGTGTAATGTAACCTTACAATAAAAATAGTGCTGATGCTCTTGGTTGTACTTCCTATCTGGACAACCTCAAAGGACTAACAATCACTCACTGGAAAATAAATTCACTTGGCCATTAAACACAAACAACAGTGTAAGACTACACAAGGGTGGAACTGATTTTGTAGAGGAACAAAGCTGTATCTGGAGGTGCCCAGTAATAACCCCTGCTTAGGCAGGACTTAAACTTTAAAGATGGGAAGGAGCTGCATCTATGTTGGTACTAAATCTCCCAGTTGGTGTCGACTATTCCAATACTACTGCTTCTCACTCTCAATTTATACTTGCCTCATAACCTTAATCCAGATAATGCAGATGAACAAGTGATGGAGGGTCAGCAAAAATAAAGTTTAGGGAAAGAGAAGAAGTGTGAAGGAAGAAAAGATCAAAAGCAAAGGAGATACTGCTGACTAGTATGACTATGGCAATTTATGACTGACGGCTGCTGCTAAGATTTCCCCACTCCAATATTCAACTTGAGCATTGCCTTCTATTGAGTTTAACTGAGGCAGGTTCAGGACATATAAACACTTCCAAAGTTGAGTTCACTGAATAAGTGAACAGAGAAAGGAAACTGGAATTTGGTTGGGGAAGTCATCACAGAGAAGCTTGTAAACTCCCCTCCCACTATCACTTTCGTAATGTTTGAGAAGCCAATAGTAGAGCGAACAATTCAGGTGCTTTGTAAGGGTGCTTCATATGGATGTGTATGAAATTCCATGGGAAGTGAGAAGTTTTTATTTCTTTCTTCTTTGTTCATCTGAGAACCATGGGAAGAGCTGCTGTTGGGACCTATAGAAGGTATGTCATAGTTGTTTCCTTTGGCAAAACACCAAGTCTTATATATGCTGACCCTCCTGAAAGAGAAGATGTGAGTGCTGGAGCTAGAAGTAAACCTGTTCATCTCTCACTCCCTATTTATCAGGGGGAATGGACTGAATACAAGAAACATTTGGAGAGGGACTATATGGTATATCAAGAAGTCTTCCAGAAGACGAGAAGAGGGGAAAGATGGAGGAGACAGAGAAATGAAGGAACATGATTAAAAAGGACCAAATCTGTCAAGAAGAGCTTTTACTTTGGAGCTTCAAGAATAGATTCCAGAATTATTCTTTTGCAAAAAAATATGCAAAAAAAGCAAATGCAAACCTAAATTGCATCATCAGAAATGTAATCTCAAGGTCAAGAAATCTCATAGTTGCTCTCTATTCTGCATTAGTCATATTACAATTAGAACATTGCATCTAGTTCTGGACAGTGCATTTTAGATATACACTGACCAATGAGGCCATGCTCTGATCAATTAAAGCAAAGCAAAGCAATCAAAAATAAGGGATATGAAAGAAAAAAAACCCTATGATTAACTGTTATATTTAGCTAGAGAAGATGTGATAATTCTCCAACCATCTAAAGGGCTATCATGTAGAAAGCAGTGCTGTTCCAGAAAATAAGAATCAGTGGATTTAATTACATGGAAACAGGTTTTAATTGGACCTCAGAAAGAATTTTTAAGGGTAGGAGCTGTTCAACAATGAAACACACTGTACTATGAGGTGATGAGATCACAATCACTGGAAATATATGAAGACAGGCTGATAATCATTTGTTGGGGATGATACAGTAGTATATTCCTTTAGCAAATATACAAAGAGTTGGACAAGATGACCTTCAAGATTATTTCTAACTCTTACTTATATGATTTCATGAGAAGGGACTATATTGTTCTGCTAAATAAGATGACTTATAAATAATACTTTTCTGCTCTTTCCAGACTTCAGGTGCCTTCCTCCAATTAGTGCTAGCTTTCAAAAATTTGTACAAGCTCTGGTACCACAGTAGTAGTAGTGCAGTAATGCAGGCGAACTCTGCCCACAGCCTGGAGTTCAATCCTGACTGCTTCAAGGTTGGCTCAGCCTTCCATCCTTCCGAGGTTGGTGACGTGAGAACCCAAACTGTTGGGGGCAATATGCAAATAATGCGTACATTCTAAACTACCCAAAGAGTGCTATAAAGCATCATGGGGAGATATATAAGCCTAAATGCTTTTGCTATTACAAGACTTCACATTTAATTTTCTCTTATTCCACAATCAATAAGATAAATACAACGTCAAGGAAGGAAGTACACACTCCTGTGGGCACGCCCTCCCCCTTCCATCAAAGCATTGTACTAAAATATTTCTTCCTGAAATATTTTTGATTGCACAATAATGAATGTTTACACTGGGATCATTGCAAGAAATCTTTCCCCCCAAATGAGAAAAGATTCTACAACAGGTATAATTGAAAACTGGAGCTTACCCCAAGGTGTCAGCACTCGTCATCCTTGGCAGAAGGAAATAAAAGGAGAAGAAGAAAAAAGAAAGGGAAATGGAAACAGGTGGAGAAAAGAGTATGAAAAGCAGAGTGAAATACTGTTTGGAGTATTGTTCATGGTCATAATTTCTTTGCCATAAGCATCTCTTGCTGATGAATGTGTGATTGGGGAATTCTTATGGGAAGGGAGAGTTTTATAATACACAAAATTCCCATGCTGCTTGTAATTTTTGAAATCGGGGCAAGTAGAGTTAGTGTAAAATAAATAAATAAATATAGCTTGTATGCTCTAAGCTGGAGAGCTGAAAGTTCATTTTGGATTGATTGCTTTTTTGAAAGCATATTGTTTGTTTACATGTAGCAAGTTCTACTGTATTTATCAAACACAGATGAGGATCTCCCCACAATTTGCTCTTCAATTTTTTTTTTCTACCCTAGAAAGATCGGTTTTGGAAATCTCTTTTTCCAATCTGTATGCCTGTAACTGATGTAATATTAAATGTGTTGATCATTATGACAAACACACCTGAATGACAATGCATGCCCAGTAAACAAAGTTATAACAGAGGATGCAGCATGGGAAGTTTCTTTATGAATACAAGATGTGCAGTGTAGCATGACTCTCCATATCTCATTTGATACTCGTCTAATAATTCCAAACATATTATATCTTAAATTCCTAATACAGCTCTTACTTTTTCCTGACTTGTGGGCTAGAGTCCAATAGTTTCATTAAAATAAAGTCACGGATTATAAAAATTACTTTCTCTGTTGGAATGCTACATGAAGATAATAAACTATATGTTGAAATAAATGTGGTAAGAGGAGCATTGGCACTGATTATAATTTGAACAACTTATATTTCTGCCCATTTCTTTATTTTACTACTACTCAAGTTGGAAATAATAGCAGAAGCAGAAATGGTTGTCTTCGGTATGAACTAATCCTGCTTGGATATTAAGTGTTTATCCCTATATTGTAATTTCACTGCACTTTTCTCATTTAAATGTTTTAATATTAGATTATCAGTTTACTTTCAGCTAGGATAACTAACCATTTTCTCCTTGTGTACCCCACCCACCATCTAACAAAATTTCTATAGAGGATGATTCAAATACCAGGCATAAAGACACACACTTTTTGCACATTTATTGTAACATATAATACATTGATTCTACCTGTACAAAATGGAAAGTGTAAAGAAATCCTGAAATTTAATTCACAAATGAGAAACAGAACATAAAATAGGGGTGATTGCTCTAGGTCAGAGGTGTCAAACTCAAGGCCCAGGGGCCGGATCTGGCCCGCGGGGTGCTTAGATCTGACCTGTGGGGCTGCCCTGGAAATAGTGAAGGACCCACCCGTGGTGCCTCTGCCAGTGAAAACGGAGCCCCGTTTTCGCTGGCAGAGGGTTGCAGGAGGCCATTGCAGTTGAAAATGGAGCTTGGAAGCCTGTTTTCACTGGCAGAGGGCTACCACAGGTGCCCCCAACACATGTGATGTTGAGCTGGTCATGCCCACCCTGGCCACACCTCCCACGGCCCCCCAAGGTCAAACACAACCCTGAGGTGGCCCTCAATGAAATCGAGTTTGACACTCTTGCTCTAAGGCATGTGTGTCAAACTCTCTGCATCACATTGCCATCAAGTGACGTATCGTGATGTTTGTTCCCTTTGCGGAGCATGGCCTGCACGTGACGCATCTGGCCTACAGGCCGCCAGTTTGACACCAGTGTTCGAGGGCATCCCAGCTCTTCCTTTCTGGTCCTTTAGGAGGCTGTAACCTGATATGGGCTTTCATTCTTTTTTATCCTTACAAGAGCTATATACAAGAGATGGTAAGATAAGACATTGAGCCAAACTGAGCACTTTGAGATAAAAGTAACTTCTTGTAGGTTTAAGAAATTACATTCCTTAAGTATTTCTGATACAGATCTCTTCCCCCATTTATTTTCTTAGTTTGAAATAAATTTAGTTTTAACAGTTGTTATTTATTTACTTATATAAATGAGTCAATTCTTTATACTGGGGAAAATATTTGTGTGTAATACTGATATGATCCTAGGAGAATTAGATACAAAGTTAAAACTGACAATGCACACAGGGAAGAATACGAAAATGAAGAATACATAGAAACACACACATTTTTGTATTTTCCCCTAGGCAGGGTATGAGAGCATCAGTTTGATATTGCAGGAAGCCAGATGGGTAACTATGGGCCAGTTTTTTTCTTTCAAGGAAGCAGGTAATAGTGAACCATTTCTAAAAATCTCACCAAGAAAACGGCTGAGACTTATCCAGGTAGATACCACGAGTCAACACTGATCTAAACACACACACACACACACACTCACATACACATATATGCATATATACATACATACACACACATATGTCATACAAACATGATATTCTGTTGCATGTATTCACAGCAAGACATTTATCAGAAAATGATGTTAAATGTAGATACTACCAGTGATAATCTGAGATGTTATTACATCACATATTAAAACATAAAATGGAGAATGACTTTTTAGCTTAGATGATAGGTCTCTAGATATTTCTCAAAGAATTATCAAGGATTTTTGCAAGTACTATCACTATCAGATCTTTGCAATATGGGAATCTCAATAGGTTTATATGAATTGGGTAAATTGTGTAAATTTTATACAACTGGTATGTTTGTTTTGTTGTTTTGTTTGTTTAATTAAATAAGTAAACAAATTACATGAAACTTGTGAACGTCTTACGTGTGCATTTGACATTATATAGGGACTAACATGAGATTATGATATATAGGAGAGAAATATAATTATAATCATATCTCTATTTTATGGATAAATGTCAACTGGAAATGTAGATTTTTGGTTGGTGTCAGGGGTGCAGAGACTGAGAATCCACACTGATATGAAGCTTCAAAAACCTTGAATGCAGATTCTTAGAACAGCTCAGTTTGGACATCTGATTTTTGTAATTTTATTGTGACAGAACCTATAGAGAGTAATATTAACTGCATCAGTGATCTGCAAAGGCAAACATTATACTTTTTTGATCATGGGGCTATTGAAATCTAGAGCTGCAATTTAACAGCAAGTGCAGCCCTTCAGGCCAATCTAACTCACTCATATTGGT
Source organism: Pantherophis guttatus (assembly GCF_059756535.1). NCBI lineage: Eukaryota > Metazoa > Chordata > Lepidosauria > Squamata > Colubridae > Pantherophis > Pantherophis guttatus. The sequence goes on from NC_142063.1 coordinate 105,794,780, forward strand.
CAGATATAAGCAGGAACCAAGCCAGCCAATTACTAATTCAGATTATCTATCTAACACACTTTAAAGTCTCTCTTTTGCCCGCTTTAATATATTGCCTGCCATAATACTATCCCTTTGGTAGAACGAATGTGCTCCTGTGATTTGAAGGAACATGTTCTTTAAGGTCTTTTCTATAGGAACCTGTGATGACTCCATATAAGAGTAATTTCATTTGTTCTGGGGATGATTTTATTAACTTAATTCCATCCATCCATCCATCCATCCATCCATCCATCCATCCATCTATCCATCCATCCATCCATCCATCCATCCATCTATCCATCCATTAATACCACTCAACTCTAAATGACTCTGGAGCTTTAACCTCTTCAGAGCAGTTGCAAAATTTCTTACAGACACCAGTACTTTATGTGGGAAAATATTGTCATAATATTAGCGTTTTAATTTTTTTATGCTGTTTTATATCTTTTTATCAAATGTCACAGACCACAATAAAGTACACCTGCATAACTGGATTTAATTTAAATTTCAATTAGATGTCCTTTCTCTCCCCCCCCCCTTTGCCTTGTATGATTATTTCTCAGTCTTGCCTGCTATTAGTGACCATTTCCCTGGCATACAATCCTTGGCATATTCCTAGCATATGGTCAAGTGTGGTCCATGAAGGGCACAAATTCTTTTTGTGAAAAATATTATTATTCAGAATACATTAATCATGAGTTTTATTTCATGATAGTAAATTAGATAAATAGCACCAAATTGCATAACTATCAGTTCATATCACTTTCCTAAACTGAGTTAAGAACTGTCCACTTTTACTGGCATTGTGATCCCCTCATTCCTCTCTAAGCTTTTATTTATTTATTTATTTATTTATTAATCATATTTCTATGCCGCCCACTCTCCGAGGACTCTGGGCGGCTTACAACAATCGACAGTATACTAAATAGCATATTACCCCCAACAATCTGGCTCCTCATTTTACCCACCTCGGAAGGATGGAAGGCTGAGTCAACCTTGAGCCGGTGAGATTTGATCTGCTGAAGTAGCTGCAGTACAGCACTCTAACCACTGCGTCACCTTGGCTCTTGAATATATATGATTTAATAATTTTGAAGCAGCTTACCCCACACGTTGTCTCTGGTTTAAGAGCCACATGCACTAATGGAATATTTTCCTAGAACTGGAGTTTCTGAAAATAGTTACCTTGACTTTATGCAATTTGATATTGTAATAAAGCATAATCCTTGAATTTGATACATGCTGAAGCATCTATCAATGTTAGAAATACGATCCATAGGCCCCAGGTATTATTATTACTATTGATTTTATGTTTTCCAGCACATGATGAGATCATATTATACTCAAAAACCATGGCCTGCACAACAGGTGGCTTTGCTTGTATGTGCAAATAAACAATAAGATTAGATATAGTGATACACCATTAAGAGAAATCACTGCCCTGGAAATATGCGGGCATGATTTAGAGGTAAAAACATATTCTGGAGTGTGCACTTCTAGTTCCATATTCATTTGAATATACAGTGAGTATATTTTGCATGGGTACCATATTTAAAATAATGTCTTACTCACCAATCAAATAGATGAAAGGCTCCAATGTTATATATTCTACTCTCCTGAAAACCTGCAGATATTTATTTGAGGTGGGACTAATCTTTTTTAAATGCCATACTTCAGCTTATTAACTCATACTTATTTGACTATTACTGCCAATGGTCATATAACACTTCATTTCACATTTTTAACCCAAAGTGCATTTTTAACCCAAAGTGTATCATTTCAAGTTTTAAGTATTTTGCTACAAAGCTACTTACTTTTGGAGTATAAAAAGAGCTACATTGGCTATCATAGTATTGAAGCATTAACAACTAATGTTCTAAGTAAATTATTATATTCTCTAGAAATTCATTTACACCGATGACCATATGTCTCCACATATGCAGACATAAGCAATGCAGGGAAAGTAAATAAAAATATACAGATAGTTAACATGGACATACAAATGCTTAAAAGAATCTTAATGAGTTTTCCAGAAAGAGAAAGTCAGGAAGTGCTTTAACAATGCGAATGGACATCAAATTGACAATGAGGGATAGAAAGAAGCAAAATGAGTTTTATTTAAATAAAAATAATTCCCCAAAACAAAAACCTAGCAGCGCAGATATGTGCATTTCCTAAAGAATTAAAGCATGTGAACTACTGAGCCGCAGCAACCCAGATATAGAAGAAGCACTAAAAGATCCAGAAGGAAGGAAGGAAACATAAAATTGAGAGAGAGAAAAAAATGCAAAATGAAGAGAAAAATAACGCAAGGTTAAGAGGGAGAAACAAAAAAGAGAATAACACTGAAAAGAATGCAACAATGAGAGTAAAAGAAAAAAAATACAAAAATGAGAGAAGAAATAGGAAAAAGAGGGCAGAAAGAAAAGTGGCCTCAGCTATCAAAACAATTGTGTGCATCTAGGAAGTCAGGATTCTTAAAGATGCAGTATTCCTCTTAAAAATGAACCAAAAGGGAGAGAAAAATTAAGACACTGAGCAGGTACCATTTCAGGGTTCTGATTCAGTAGATAATATTTCAGTTGGGGTTTCTTTCTTACAATTAGCCCTGCAATTCTTTAGCTTACTTTTCTGTGGTTGTTCCCTTAACAACTCTTTCATCAAGGTACACAAAACCAAACACATTTTTTTAAAAAAATGCTTGCTTTGTTCTTATGATTTTCATTAGGTTCCAGCACCTTATTGATCTGATCAGGGCTCGGAAGCTAACTGGTTGGTTAGTACTTGGGTAGAAGACTAATGGAAATCCCAAAATTTCAATCCAGCCAGGGAAATTGAAAAACAAGATTATAGCAAACCACTTCTACTTCTGTACCCAAGAAAACTGTGTCTATGTGTCTACAAAGTCTCCAGAATTCAAGATAAACTTGAAGATCATCAATCCTTTTCCATATTTCTATATTTAAAAAGGATGCTTACTTTTTAGCTTTTTCTTTTCACGTGTTATTGAGAAAACTATGTAGTCTATTTTAAAATATATTACCAATCCTTATAAAGTAGGCCCTCTCTCCACTATTTGAGAGCCAGTGCTCACAAGAAATTGTCCTGGAAGCTTATCAGTGCTTTGGATAACAAAGAGACATTGATAAGGACCCATTTTAGGGTAGTGGCAAATGTGCTAATGTTGGAGCCTTTCTGAGAAAAAGGCTATTTGTGAAAAGGGTTTTTGCTGGTTACTACAACAAAGGATTTTTCAGCAAGAGGAAGGGGGGGGAATAACTACAAGGGTGGTGGGTTAGCACTGTGATCTGTCTGGCAAGAACTCTGAGCATATAGTTAGGCTTTCAAAATCCTATTGTACTACAGTCACTGTGGGCTGAAATTTGCATCAAGTATCTGGCTCTTGCAACAATGCTTAGGAATTCTCTGATGAATATCACATCAAACAGCAGCTCATTATTTCTCCCCAGCTTATGAACGGTTTATGAGATCTTGGCAACAACCCTCCTTTCCTCATAAAACAGAGTGCCTTGCTTGTTGCCAGACCATCCCATCTGCTGAGAGGCAAAATTCCTCTCTCCACTTCTTTAAAAATAGGAAGCTGTTATAACTTTCAGAAAGTTAATGGAATGATCTTACAAAGCATTTCAGGGTGAATTTAAAGTGAACTAGGATTTGCACAAGTTCACTTCAGGGGACTATTTTCAATATTAGATTTAGTACAGCATTGTGACAAAAAGCCTCCAAATCTTGCCCCTACAATATACTCAAATCATCATTTCCAATCTCAATATAAAATAAAAATGCTAATATAATTCTCAGGTCAGCTGTAAACATTACCAAAAAAAAAGACACCATGAGGTGATTTAAACATTTTAAAGAAGTCTACAATACTTGTTAGTGATGGTATTCCTGCTGTTCCTTTTTCCTCTACATTGCATATTGGCTGCATTAGCCTATGACTATGATGGAAATATTTTCTCTTTCTCCCTGTGTAGATAAATTGATGCTGCACAGAGTAAACTTAAGAGTTTCTAGGTCAGAAGCTTTATTTATTTATTTATTTATTTGTTTGTTTAAATTTCTATACCGCCCTTCTCCAATGTAGGACTCAGGGCGGTGAACAGCCAAAGTAAAAACAAGACATACATACAAACATACAAAGTCTAAAAACTGTTTAAAATAATTAAATAATTTTGGCCGTGATTAAAACATTCCAATTTAAAATCCATTTAAAATTTGACTCAAGCCAGCCCAGCTAGTTGGAATAAATGGGTTTTCAGGGCCCGACGAAAAATCCGGAGGTCTGTTATTGTACGTAGCTCTGGGGGGGAGGTTGTTCCAGAGGGCGGGCGCCGCCACAGAGAAGGCTCTCCCCCTGGGGGTCGCCAGCCGACATTGTCTGGCGGACGGCACCCTGAGGAGGCCCACTCTGTGGGAGCGTACTGGCCGGTGGGAGGCTATTGGTGGCAGAAGGCGGTCTCGTAAGTACCCCGGCCCTAAGCCATGGAGCGCTTTAAAGGTGGTCACCAACACCTTGAAGCGCACCCGGAAGACCACCGGGAGCCAGTGCAGCTCGCGCAGGAGAGGTGTCACGTGGGAGCGCCTCGTCGCCCCCAAAATCCCCCGCGCGGCCGCATTCTGGACCAGCTGGAGCCTCCGGGTGCACCCCAGGGGGAGCCCCATGTAGAGAGCATTGCAGTAGTCCAGGCGGGAAGTGACGAGTGCCTGAGTGACTGTGCGTAGGGAGTCCCGATCTAGAAAGGGGCGCAACTGGCGTATCAGGCGAACCTGATAAAAAGCCCCCCTGGCCACGGCCGCCAAATGATCTTCTAACGACAGCCGTGCGTCCAGGAGGACGCCCAAGTTACGAGCCCTCTCCGTGGGGGCGAGTGATTCGCCTCCAATAGCCAGCGATGGCGTCAGCTGGCTATATCGGGACGCCGGAAGCCACAGCCACTCGGTCTTGGAGGGGTTGAGTTGGAGCCTGTTTCTCCCCATCCAGGCCCGCACGGCCTCCAGGCACTGGGACATCACTTTAAGGGCATCATTGGGGTGGCTTGGGGTGGAGATGTACAGCTGGGTGTCATCAGCGTACTGATGGAACTCCACCCCGAAGCCACGGATGATCTCACCCAGCGGCTTTACATAAATGTTGAACAGAAGGGGCGAGAGGACCGACCCTTGTGGCACCCCACAAGCAAGGTGCCTCGGGGTCGACCGCTGCCCCCCTGTCAACACAGATTGCGACCGGTCAGAGAGGTAGGAGGAGAACCACCGCAAAACGGTGCCTCCCACCCCCAACCCCGCCAACCGGTGCAACATGATACCATGGTCGATGGTATCAAAAGCCGCTGAGAGGTCTAACAGGACCAGGATAGAGGAGCAACCCCTATCCCGGGCCCTCCAGAGATCATCCACCAATGCGACCAATGCCGTTTCCGTGCTGTGCCCAGGCCGGAAGCCGGACTGGAGCGGGTCTAGATAGACAGCTTCATCCAGGTACCGGGGAAGCTGTTGCGCCACCACACTCTCAACAACCTTCGCAATGAAGCGAAGGTTGGAGACTGGACGATAGTTAGCCAAAACAGCCGGATCCAGAGAAGGCTTCTTGAGGAGGGGCCTCACCACCGCTTCTTTCAAAGCGGCCGGCAGGACCCCCTCACTCAAAGAAGCGTTAACAATCTTCTGGAGCCAGCCTCGTGTCACCTCCCGGGAAGCCAGTACCAACCAGGAGGGACACGGGTCCAATAAACATGTGGTCGCGTTCAGCCGTCCCAGGACCCTGTCCATGTCCTCGGGAGCCACAGGATCAAACTCCCCCCAGATAACACTCTCAAGACCTGCCTCAGTCATCCCGTCTGGACATACCCAGTCAGAGGCCAGCCCTTCCCGAATCTGAGCGATTTTGTCATACAGATACTGCACAAAATCCTCAGCTCGACCCTGCAAGGGGTCATCCCGCACTTCCAGATGGAGGAGGGAGCGGGTCACCCTAAACAGGGCGGCCGGGCGATTATCTGATGACGCGATAAGAGCGGCAAAATAGCTAGTTTTCGCCGCTTTTATCGCCACTAGGTAGGTCTTAATATGAGACCTCACCAGTGTTCGGTCAGGTTCGGAGCGGCTGGTCCTCCAACTACTCTCCAGGCGTCTTTTCCGGCGCTTCATCTCCCTAAGCTCCTCGGAGAACCAAGGAGCTAGGTGAGTTCGGTGCCGGGTCAGAGGCCGCAAAGGCACGACTCGGTCCAAGGCCCCGGCAGCCGCACTATCCCTTTAATTGCAATACAGCTTTAATTGCAATACAGGACTGAACACAGTATCACTCCTGAAGCAGCTTATGACTATGTAGTTTTAAAACATTTCTTGGTTTAAAAAAATAGAAGTGCAATATACATACTTTGTTTGTTTGATTTCAACTGTATGTTCTATATTCAAAGGGCAGACTTGAAAGAACATAGGCTGACTTAGAACTTTCTCAGACTATAGAGAAAGCTGTTGAGATGATTGGTTAAACTCAGAGCATGATTTTATGGGCATGTTAATTGGATCCCCTATCTGGCTAAATGTATGCATAGTTTTTAAAATATTAATGCTGGAAGAGTTCCTTACCATAATTGAAAGACCCTAAAAATATCAACAATTTTAAAAATTACAATGAAATCTTCAGCAGCCGAGAGAGGAAAAAAAATGGGTTGCTACAAGATGTCATATATTTGCTGAAATCCTTCCTGTTAATATATTATTAAGTCTGTTTTCCAATTAAGAATCTCTGCCTCTTTGAAACAGCAAAATGTGGAGTGACCCCAGACTAAAGCTGTCTATGAAAGAAAAGAACCAATTAACCATCATTATCTGACAGAAAGCTTGATCTTCAAAGTTCAAAGCTTATTCTTAAACATCAAGGAGATAAGCTAACATATTCTCTGTATCCCAGACATAAGAGTCAAATGAAACTTATTTGAGGTTGGTTAAATGGTTCACTAGGGTCAAATTTGACTTTAATTGCCAATATGCACGGAAGAAGGGCAATAGCAGAAGTATCAAGGGAGCTTAGTGGAATGGAGGAAGCTGAGCTCACAGGCTCATCTTGTCCCAACTGGGATCAGCAACTCGGTCATTAAGCGAAGTGGTTGCTAATTGAAACTATGACTGTATTTAGCTTTCCTTTGATTTACAGATCTGCAGAGGCCATAAATGTGAGGATTGGTCCCAAAGTTATTTTTTCATGTAACTGTAAATGGTCACTGTATAAGGCAGTTGCTAAACGAGGACTACCTGTTCTGATTCCCTATCCTCTTTTGCTTGTCATTTGTTGATGGAAGCATTTTTTCCCCTTTTAGTTCATAATGTACCTCAGTTCTAGTGTGTTTTGCTTGATCTTGGAATCTTACAGCATAGACATAAACCATACAGACAATATCTGGAGACTGTTAGGCCAAAATATATGCTATAGTGTGAAGGTGAATTAATCGCTGACTTGAGTTATTTTTTTCCAAAGAATGAAATCAAATGTATCCCCAGCAGAAAAGGGAAGTACTGCATCTTTAAGAATAGAAGTGAGATAAAGGAGAGGAACAGATTGTTGGTGTTTTATACCTTTCTTCTTTGCTGAATGTGGGATTGGCTTCACAGATATCCAGGCTTTTACTGAACATTGTTTTACTATGGCAGGAACAAAGTGAGAAAAAAGAGTTACTGATGTGGACATTCATATGAGGTTCACCTGACGCAGTTCCACCCACCCAAAGTTACCCCCCTCCCTTCCCAAAAATATCTGGAATGGAGAACTACATTGCTTTCCCAGTTCTGTGCTGATACTGGAAGGTTTTAAGAGCTCCTTGCATAGAAGGGTGTAGCATCTGGGTTACTGGAGAGGCTGAATTTTTCCAGTGAAGGAGTAAACTAAAATTCTACTAATCTTGTTGATATGAGATGTGAGATAAGGGTCACTACATACAAACCATTCTTGCACATGGCCTCTCCAAACATCAATTACCACGTAAATGGTGGCTCAAACCTGAACCATATTTATCAGAGACATGGTGGTGAGATATGCCAATTTTCAAGGAAGCTACTATGTTGAACAAGATCTGAAGAATGCAGATCTGACTTGGCCATTCAAAGTAGCCTCCTCAGTACATAACTTGATCCCACTAATCCTTTCACTTGCTGCCATTAATCTGCAAAGAAAAGCCATAAATATTTCAAGCCCTCAAAAGAAAAATGGCAGGCCTGAAACCTACAGGTGGGTCAGATGGAGAAAAACAGATCCTAGTATCAGGTAGCTGCCTTTTCAGTAATCAGTGTAAAGAAGTCAGGAAGAAAAGGATGTCAGTTTGTTGATGGAAGCACTTTTCCCCCCCTCCTTTCAGTTCATAATGTACCTCAGCTCTAGCATGTTTTGTTTGATCTAACATAAAGCCTTGAGCCTTTGACAGCAATCTTTGGGCTGAAAAAAAATTCTGTGACAGGAAAATGTACCATGAAAATAGAAGCTGCGACGGCATTAATGTACCATGGGGAAAATGAGAAGCTGAGTTTAGATTATGGAACAAGAACAACCGAAAGTACCAAAGTCCTCACAAGAGAAGGAATAAAAGGAAATGAAATTTACAATAAGTAAAACAGCAAACGGAGGAAGCAAGATTATTGGTAGAAAAAAATTGAAAACCAAGTTGATTTCAAGGCATTCATCTTTTTCACAGGCAAATCTTCCTGGGTATCATGAACAGAAAGGGAAGAGGCATGGAATGTATGAACCGTCAGATAATACAAGGTTTTAAAAGAAGATATATATATATTTTATCTTCACAGGACATTTGGAATGGCAACTGCTGAAACCAACATATACTCGATTTAATACATCTCAGGAAGACAATGCATGGTAACGTTTTTTAAGCAGAGATGGACATGAGCAAATTCGAGACGAAATTATGCTGGTGGGCAGCTTTAGGTTTATTTTTTGGCATGCCTTTCACAAAAATAAATAGCTACTTATCCACAACTACTTCTAAGTAAGGCTTGATCTCTTTGCAGAGGCCATTAATAATTGTCCAGTTTCACTGTGACCTATGAATGCACACTCCAAAGAAACTACTTAAAACATACGAAAATGGTGCTGAAAGTGAACTTGTTAACAAAATGTTCTCATTGATTTTGTAAGGGTATTCATTTAGTAGGAGAGGGTGATGTTCCCCTCATGTTCTTCAATTTACTTATGCAACAACCTACTGATATATACCAGGAACAGATCACACTGCATTTCAGTCACTTTAATTGGTGTGGCTTCCAACAATAAATCCTACATATAGTGGTTTTGTAAGGACCATGAAAATTCTCAGTTTGAGATCTCCCCCTCTCTGGTCCCTTGATCACAGTATTACAATGTCCAAATTGTTTGGGGAAATGGTAGCATAGCTACTCATTGAAAGTAATGCTCTTCCAGGTAGCACTATCCTCTTCAAAATGATTTCCAGAGGTTACATGGAAATTCATAGTAGACTCTACGTCCATATGTTTCTTTTCTCATTTGGTGGACTTTGTGTTAAGGAACAAGCTTATACTCAGAAAGAATGAACACACTGCTGTGTTTGTTACTTGAGGATGAAGTGGCATAAGAAATACACAGAGGCACAGGATACTGTGCAACAGCACCATGAAATTATGAATTTCTTTTTTATATTTTCTGCTTTGCCTACCTATATTTCACACGTGCATTGTGGCTCTTGCCAGTTGTTATAGCATGGAACCGGACTGTATTTTACTGTGATGTCATTTTATGTAGTGTTTCAGAAAACATTACTTTATAAAAGATCTCACTAATCCAGAGTAAATCCACAGATTTCCGCTACAATGCTTTTCATCATTAAAATAACTATATATAAAGAAAAATAATTTTGTTAAAAATGATTGAGGTTAGTAAAATATGCAACTTTGTAATGTAACACAAATCAAAATGTTAAAGTCACTGGTACCATACAAACAACCCAATACATCACAATAAATGTAAGATAACCTTAGAATTTGGCAAAAATACTCTCCCCAGCTTAGATTTCCTTTCTTGGTTGGTTATTCCTATCTTGATCTATTTTAAATACCTGATTCACATACAGAGGATGGTAATGAAGAAACAAGAAATTGGTAGTATTTAAATTCTGAAATCTTGCATGCTAATCCTGGATTATTTGGGGATATGTCAAATCTTTCATGTACAGGATGGTCTAGGACTACGACAAGATGTCAATGGTTGCAACTGAATAATAGCTCAGCATTGCAACTTAACGTATTGTGGAAAAAGTGGTCTACATGCATCATGACATTTTCTGCAAGAAAACAATATGTTTTCCTTTTTTGATATTTGTTGTTCATTAGAATTAAAATCACAATATTTAGCAAAGAACCCACCTAGGTAAACCTTTCGGCACTGCATAATATAGAGTTTCTGGGAATTGTTAAAGCAGTCGTGCTTTCTGTTTAGCAGCTGAAATAAGTTTCTAGATAATAACATTCTTCCTGCATAAAGCTAATATTTGAGACCATGAATTTATGCTCCAAAGAACCAAAAGATGGGTGCTTTAAAATGTTTAAAAACAGAGTCTCTTAAAACATTTCTATGTAGCATATCCATATGAGATTTCATTTAATTTCTGCAATGTGATCCTAGTCAAAGCACAACAAAAATGACCATAAATATCTGAATGTATAATTTTTAGGAACTTTTTCTTTACCATTTGATTTTCAGTTCAACAAGTGGCTAGTATATTTCATTAGAGGGTAAAAAATCTTAACCTTAATCCTTTTATAGTCCGTTGAACTATAAAAGGGATCAGAATTATGAATAAACAGCATTTCCATGTTGTTTGTGTTTACGTAGTCTATGAAACCTTTACATGGTTTCTGTTATAAATTTCTCCCTAGCATTGGTGTGAATGCTTGTTAGAAACAAAAGATTAAGAAAGAAGACACAATAACAAGCAAAGAGGCTTTTTGTGATTAATTTCTCTTTCTTGCAAAAAATCCTGGCCTGATGCTGATAAAAATGACTGAGCCACTATACCAGCTCCTGTGGTTTCTCAATGGCATGTACAATCTTCTTCTTGTTTGTTATTGGGACCACCTACCTCTGTCCATGCTGCGCCATTTCAATTGCTCTGCGGGCAGGAACCGGGGACCCTCCATCGGTCACGCTTAGAACCTCCATGGATTTCCTCTCTGGTCTCCGCTTGCCATGTCTGTTCAGCATTGGAGAGTCCACACGTTTTCTGGGAGGGTCTTTATGCAGAGATAATGCAGTCAACTTAGCAAAGTTATGAAATGGCTCAAATGTCTTGGAATGGTAAAACTCAGTGTCCCCTCTATTTATTTTCTAAATTTAACAGAGAGGACGAGGACCCTGATAGAGACCAAAATCATTTAAACTCTTTACACATTGCTGCATCTCATACATGGTCCTTTTAACTCTTGCCATTCCGTCATATATCTAAAGCACTTTTTAAAAGTAACTTACATCATAGCACACATATACACCTAAAAACAGAGCTTAGATAATGCAAAGAGGATAGACATTTTATTCAGAGAAATCATAGGTCCAAACAAGAACTTTTGAGCTGTTTCTTTCCAAATTTTATCTTTACATTCTAGTTTTTTTTCCCCCTAATGCTACATTTTGTATCTTATGCTTATGTTTTCTTTACAAAGTATTATTGTTGCTGAACTTGCACTAAAACTTTTAAAAAGAATAGACATTTGATGCTTTATCCTAGAAAACTGCAAATAGTAATAATAAGTAGATATCTACAGGCTTTGCAGATCTGTGACATTATGATCCCATTATAGGATCTTGGTCAATACTTCATCACAAGATGCAGATATACACAAAACTGCAAACAATGAAGAACAAGAAGAGAGCCTAAAAGAATGAGAATAATATGATATAGATTTTTAGCATTCTGAATCTTGCCCCTATTGCAGACAGTTTTTGTTGAATGACCATTTGTTCAGTGACTGTTCAAATTTATGATGGCGCTGACTGAGATGGACTTATGATGGGTCCTTCTAATTTCACCTATTACAATGACCCATGATCACGTGATCACCATTTGCAATCTTCTCTGCTGACTTTCAATAAGCAAAGTCAATGAGGAAGCTGGCAAGAGTTTGCAAATGATGACAATGTGGCTGCGGGATGCTACAACTGCATGAGATCTGCCTAAGGCCAGCAACTGGGACTGCCACAACTGCCATCCTTTGAGTGGTCACACTACTTCGTGTTTAAGACTGCATCGCTTAGCAACAACGTTGCCAGTCCCAATTACCCTTGTTAAGTGAGTACTACCTATATTCTGATATTTTTTCCTTTATATGCTGATGGCCATCTGGAAAAGAGAGTACCGATATGTATTTTTGAAGAAAACATTATCTCCAAACAATTGTTTGTCTGAAGTAATATTTAATGGATAATATCTCTTTCTCTCTCTCTCTCTCTCTCTCACACACACACACACACGCATACACACACACTCATACACTCACACATACACAATCTTGCTCTGCATTTCTAAAGACAAATGAGCAAAGAGCTGCATTCATTCACTCTGCTTCCCTTGAATAATAATAATGTATATGAATTCTAAAATCAGATGATACATCATCCAGATATATTCAGCTTGAATACAAAACTAATACATTGAAGGAGTATATTTTTGTTTCTTATATAAGGAAATGTAGAATATAGTTTGCATTATGCATGAATAAGGAGCATGATATATCATCGGGATTGAAGAAGCTGGAGAAACTGCTACCTTAAAAAACAGAGGTATACCTGCATTGAAGAGAAAATTCAATCAATTGAAATATTAAGTTACAAGCTGATCTGCTCCCTTACGGCGAAACACAAAGTTGCATAAAATTATAACTGTACAAAACAATTCAGTTTAAGTTTAAGCCAGGTGGATAAATCAGAAAATATACTTCCATAATTTCCATCAAGTGTTTGTCTGTATCTGTGTACAATCCAAAGCTCTAAGTGCATTTCCATGAACTTCCCATCTAAATAGGTTTTTATTTCAGTGGTTAGGGAAATCCCAGGTAAGTACAAAATGTTGAAGCAGAGTAAGTAATCTACTAAAGTACATTTAGAAGCTCTTCTAAATTATAGCAGCTATTGTTCGTACATTGGACTTTCTGAATGTGCAATAAACATTTTCGTTAGCTAGAATTTTACAAATTTGTCAATAACAATGAATGGCGACGTGACTTTGCCCTCAATAAGGGCAGCCAAAAGAGAGGGACTTAAGAGAAGATACGGTTTTAAAAATATATATATACCTATTTCATTTCTAGGAGGAAGATCCTCATCTTCATGACTAGGATATCTCTCTTTCCGATCAAGGAGTAGAAAATAAATCATTTTCTCCTGATTTTCCCTAGAAAAATTATAACATTATATCATTCTTTAGTAAAACATGGAATTTTCTACTTAAAATGTACTCCATTCTGGATATCTTAAATATTAAGATAGTATAAAATACTGTTTTTAGCTCTGTTATATTCAGCCCAAGCTTGCTGTTTGTGAGATGGGCAGCTATATAAATTAGTTTATTAAACAAACAAACAAACAAACAAACAAACAAACAAACAAACAAACAAACAAACAAACAAACGGAAGATCTAGTGCAGATATTATTTACAGGCCTTGGTCTTCTTTAGTAACATTATTGTTTTTTTAAAAAGGGGCTACTAAAGTAGAATGTTAAGAGCTAATTGAAATATGTGAAAGGAGCATATTATGTAGTCCTTCTTGGATTCTGTTTCAGAATGTCTATTATGTCTCTTATGCATCAAGTGATTTCAGACATCAGTCAATGCATAAAAGACATAAAATATGCTCTACTTCCACATGACTCTCTAAGGTCATCATGAAAAATCATGGTCAATGTCTGGCAGCTTAGTGAAGTACAGAGGACAGAGAGTAGAATGGGGGTTTCCGTTCAGCTTTATTCATATACTGTACTTTATACTGTGGAATTCACTGAACTTGGGGTTCCAACAATATGTATTGCTCTCAGTATTTGATGATAGCTCTTGGTTTAATCAGGGACTGCTGTAGCTGAATTCCTATTATAGTATATAATTGTAAGATAATATACTGTATTACTCTACTATTACTCTACATATCTGTAATTCAAACATGCATTCATACGATGTTGTTTTTTTTTACACCGAAGAGCATTTTATACACAGTTTCATCATCTACATCTGCAGCTTGACGCTTGGTGTAAAAATTGTTTCATGATACCGATGTTATACGGTGTCTAAGCCAGGGTTTCC